>NC_059293.1:6155218-6230218 GCF_017591435.1 Portunus trituberculatus
TGGAGGAAATGAGTTTTTTAGTAATTGAAAACTACTAGATCTTAGAAAGATCAGAAGTTAGGCGTTCTGTGGCTACCCTGCGTGATCTATTGACTTCTGAAGGGTCGGTCGTGTCTGAAAGGACGTGGAAAGATGTAGGGTGGTAACGTCAGCGTAGGAGTGGATAGGAGAAGAAGCTTGATTAAGAATATCATTAATGAATAATAGAGAGTGGGTGACAGGACAGAACTTTGAAGAAAACCACTATTAATAGATTTAGGAGAAAAATAGCGGCCGTCTAACACAGCAGCAATAGAACGGTCGGAAAGGAAACTTGAGATAAAGTTGCAGAGTGAAGGATAAAACCGTAGGAGGGCAGTTTGGAAATAAAGGCTTTATGCCAGACTCTATTCAAAGCTTTTGATATGTCTAACGCGACAGCAAAAGTTTCACCGAACTCTCTAAAAGAGGATAACCAAAACTCAGCAAGAAGAGCCAGAAGATCACCAGAACAGCAACTTTGACGGAAGCCATACTAACGATCAGATAGAAGATTGTGAAGTGACAGATGTTTAAGAATCTTCCTATTCAGGATAAAAAAAAAAAAAAAAAAAAACTAGACAAGCTAGACATTAATACTATAGGACAGTAGTTTGAAGGATTAGAACGGTACCCCTTTTTAGGAACAGGCAGAATATAGTCAAACTTGCAGCACGAATTCAAGGAAGAAGTCGATAGGCATAGTTGAAAGAGTTTGGCCAGGTGCAAGTTGCAAGCACGGAAGCATAGGTTTTAAGAATAATAGGAGGGACCCCATCAGGTCCATAAGCCATGTGAGGGTTTAGACCAGGAAGGGCATGGAAAAACATCCAATACGAAGAATTTTAATTAAAGGCATGAAATAGCCAATGGGAGGAGGAGAGGGAGGCACAAGCTGAGAATAGAACAAAATACATTCATTGCTCAGAATCTATACAGAGTATGGAGCGCAGCTCCCAGGAAATATATCAAAATATTGTTTTATCTGAATAACCCGTACAAATCTTTAAAAAATTGTGCTAAATTTGTTAACAATGCTATATTTTTTCGAAAAAATAAATTATTTGGGCGTAATATGCAATATTTAGGTTTATATGTATTCCATAACTGAACGATATCCTATTTTTGACACTAATAAAATATGATATTCATCCTTAACTTGTTTGTCATTAAACTTGGTGCAATATCGCTTTTCCCTTCTTATTTGGCGATGTCTACCGGGAGTAACTGGAAGCTGATTGCTCAAATTGCGGGGTTTTTTTTTTTTTTATGTCTTGAATTTTATCGCCTGTAGGTAACTTTTGAAGAGTATTGGAAGCGCTGTTAAACTTTCACCTATAAGTGGCGCAGGCAATTTTATTCATAGTGGTACCCATATCACCACCGAAGCGCATCTTTGGTGTAATCACCTAGAACCAATCAGTGAATATAAAGCCTTTGTTGCTTTTCTCACTAGTTCCAACTCCCCCCGCCTCTCCTGAACCTTCCGTTATAATTAGATAAAACACCCAAGTACTCGTAATTTTTTCACTACCTCCCTCCCAATTTTAAAATTAGAATTTCTGGTTAGCACTTGAACTCTACTGCTTACAGTTAACTTTTTAATTCATTTCATTCAGAACAATACCTATGAACAGATATTAACATCTGATTCGTATTTGCCTCGCTATCACACAGGAATACTGTATCGTCGACATACATTAACGGCAAACATCATTACGAAGTACTTTAATTGTAAACATGAAATAGTCAGAGGGAGGAGAGGGAGAAACAAGTCCAGAATCATCCAAGGTGGAATTGTTAGCAAAGAGAAGAGTTCAGCATTTGAGATAGATGAGATATCAGTCATGCCATCAGTATTAAATAAAAGAGGAAAAGATGAAGAAGTAAAGATGTTGATGTTTTTGGCCAGATGCCAGAAGTCAGGAGGGGGAGTTGGAGTTTGAAAGTTCTCTATCATGTATAGCACGAGAAACGGCTGTGTTCATCCAAGGTTTAGAAGGTTCAGGTTAAGAAAAAGAATGAAAAATGTATGCCCCATGCCAGACACTATCGCCTCTGTTATGCGTTCAGCACACAGAGATGGGTCTCTATCACGGAAACAGTAATCATTCCAGGGAAAATCAGTATAATGTCTCCTCAGGTTCTCCTAAGTGGCAGAGGCAAAACGCCAGATGCACCTCTGCTTAGGAGGATCCTGAGAAGGAATTGGAGAAATAGGACAAGATACAGAAATGAAATTGTGATCGGAGGAGCCCAACGGAGAAGTTAGGGTAACAACATAAGGAGAAGGATTAGAGGTAAGGAAAATATCAAGAATGTTGGGCGCATCTTTAAGACAGTCAGTAATAAGACTAGGGTGTTGCACCAGTAGCTCTAGGTCATGGAGGATAGCTAAGTTGAAGGCTAATTCACCAGGATGGTCAGTGAAGGGAGAGGAAAGTCAAAGCTGGTGATGAACATTGAAATCTCCAAGGATAGAGATCTCAGCGAAAGGGGTGGATGGATGGATGGATTTTGGCCTATGTGCCGCAACAGCAAGGGTCATTTGGCGCCGCTACAATATGTTAATAAATATCGTTAACTAAAAGAAATTAAAAACAATGAAATTAAAAGTAACTAAAAATACTAAAAATACAATTAAACGAAATAAAACATTAAAATACATATTATGAAATAAAATTCACAGATTGGGGAGGAAGCCAGCTTCTCCCAAATACCTAAAAATGTCATGGCCAGGGGCCAGACACGCTCGTCCGAGGACCAGGACACTCCACCAGCGGGTGCCACATCGTAAGCGGTACCAGGCGGTCATTACAGTAGGGTTGAGGGTCCCTGGTCAACAGGTATCTTTGTGTCAGGTACGTGTATCCAATACAATCTTTGTACGGCGGTCGCAGATATGGGCGTATGTCCAGTAATGGAGAACGGAATTTTCGAGGTGGTGACACCTGTTTGCAATCTCCTCTGCCAAATTGCAGCAACCGCCAGACGAATACACTGGAAGATATCTCGAAACGGGACAGGGGCAGGGGATGGAGCGCGACTTGCTGCCTCTTTAGCAAGGCGATCTGCGTGCTCCTTCCCAAGAACACCAACATGACCAGGGACCAAGCAGAACCCAACACTATATCCTCTTTTGGTAAGCAGATAAAGCCGCTCCAAAGCTGATAAAACCAATGGGTTAAGGGAAATAATAGAGGAGGAGAGAGCAGCAAGAGCACTGCGAGAATCACTAATAATTGTAAAAGACGAAAGCAGGAGGGTAAAAATTATCTGTAAAGCAAGGACTATGACAGACAGCTCTGCAGTAAAGACAGATGCCACTGAAGGAAGAGTACCGACTCGGTAGAAGGAGAGAAAGACCACACTAAACCCAACACCTGCATCAGATTTGGAACCATCAATAAAGACAGGGATGGATGGATGGATGGATTTTATCTTAGGCGCCGCAACAGCAAGGTTCATCTCGCGCCGCTACAATATGTTAATTAAAACCATATCGTTTATAAAAAAAGCTAACTAAAAGCAATTAAAAACAGTGCAATTAAAAGTAACTAAAAATACAAAAAATACAATTAAACGAAATAAGACATTAAAATATATATAATAGAATGGAATTCACAAATTGGGGAAGAGGCCAGCTTCTCCCAAGTACTTAAAAACATTATGGCCAGGAGCCATACATTCTGGTCCAAGGACCTTGGAGAGATAATAGACACCGCTATATCTACCGCGACACCGGTAAAGGTAGCGGTGTCGTAAGTCAATCAAACTAGGCACTCTACCAGTAGGTGCCGCACGGTAAGCGGCACCAGGCAGTCATCACAGTAGGGTTGAGGGTCCCTGGTCTACAAATATCTTTGTGTAGGATACGTGTGACCTATTCGTAGCCGCGCTAATACAATCTGTGTACGGAGGTCGCGGATATGAGTGTATGTCCAGTCATGGAGAACAAAAGTGGTGATCTCTCCCATTTTTGAGGAGGCAACCCCCGTTTGCTACTTCCTCTGCCAACTTGTAACAATCTCCAGACGAATACACCGGAATACATCTCGAAACGGGACAGGGGCATGGGATGGAGCGCGACTTGCCGCCTCTTTGGCAATGCGATCTGCTTGCTCGTTCCCGGGAACACCAACATGACCAGGGACCCAGCAGAACCCAACATAATATCCTTTGTTGCTAAGCAGATAAAGCCACTCCAAAGCTGATAAAACCAATGGGTCAGGGGAAATAATAGAGGAGGAGAGAGCAGCAAGAGCACTGCGAAAATCACTAGAAATTGTAAAAGACGAAAGCGGGAGGGTAAAAGTTATTTGTAAAGCAAGGACTATGGCAAACAGCTCTGCAGTAAAGACAGATGCCACTGAAGGAAGGCTACCAGCTCGATAGAAGGAGGGAAAGACCACACTAAACCCAACACCTGCATCGGATTTGGAACCATCAGTAAAAACAAGGATGTCATGACAATGGATACAATAGTGTTCTAAAAACCGTGTGTGGGACAGAGCTGGCGGGAAATCCTTCTTGCCATCCATGGCAGGAGAGCATAACGAGACAACGGGAAGCTACCATTAACCAACTCGAGGGAGTCGGAAAGAGTAGACAGGAGTGGGGGCGATAGATAAATCCGTCATGAGAGGGGCGATTTGAAGGCCAAAAGCTTAGGAAGACTAGGTCGCGTGACATACGCCTGCGACCGCGAGTCCCGCAATATTGACACACAAGGGACTGAATCAGGAATACGGTGGATGCGAAACCAACATCGGAGCAGCGAAGACTGGCGCCGGAGGTCCAGCGGCCAGAAGCCAGCATCCACCAGGATGGTGGAATTGTAGATGTCCGAAATGCACCAGTAACCAGGCGGACCCCAGCATGATGCACGGAGTCCAGCATGCGTAACCGTGCCTCCGTTGCAGAGGAGTAGATCTCACAACCGTATTCCAGCTTGGGAAGGATAAGTGTTCGGTGAAGTAGCAGCAGAGTATCCCTATCCGCACCCCAAGAGGTGAGACTTAAAACCCGAAAAAGGGATAGTGCCGTCCTACAAGACACCTTGAGAGAACGGAAATGGGGGACCCAGGTGAGACGGTTGTCAAAAACAAGTCCAAGATATCGAGTCGTCTCCACACATGAGAGATGTTTATTGGCTAGGTCACAGATAACAGTAGATCTGGATTTGACACGAAAATCGCCGCGCTGCAGTAACGTACCCAAAGCCGGAGAACGGACCTTAAATTTCAAACCTCGAAATCTCAGCTCGTAGCTAACATGAATCTATGAAAATCACTGTGAAGCAAGCTAACTGTGTTTAATTCAATGTCTGAAAGCGATATCTAAATCCATACAACCGTGTCATTGTACCGCTCAGTTATACGACTCAAACACGAGAATTTATATAGTAACAGGTGGATGTTTAAGTACAACTTTAAGCTTACAGCTGTACTTCAAGCACAAAATGCAATTTTTTTATCACTTATAAATTACTTTACATGATTTTGGCTGTCCACTTGCTCATGTCTTCTTCACACCTGTGAGTTTACGCCTCTTGTCATCACTCTGTGACCGTGTGTTACCTCCTGTGGCGACACCAGGTTTGCGCTTGGCGTGGACATCACTGTTGGTGTCTTACTATCCCACCCCTTATATATGTCACAGATGTTGCACTAGCGTACTCTATATAATTTCATTAACAAAAATGCAACTTTTCTTTTTTTTTAAGGAAGACTTTTTACAAAGCGCGTAGGCGGGCTTTATTTTTTACATCATTAACGCGAAGAAATATATCGCAGTAGTTACTATCAGTCACTGCCTAGGCATTGTTTCCAACCATTCTAGTCACTATTAATCATTCATCGGTTTGTTGCAGTCACGTTAGTAATCAGGTGAGTTTAACACTTACGAGTAACAGCACTCCACAGTACACTTCCACGTCACAGTGATGTCAATATTGACGTCACTGTTTTTTACCAGTGTCACTATCTTTTCCCAAACTGACTATCTATATGGCACCAGATGTCATAACTGCAGTCACTGCCACCAGTTCCACGCGTCTCGGATTACGTCCCAGTTACAGCCTCTCACTCTGCCATTTTGTGTGACCTCTCATTATATTTCAGTGTAATGTTTCACATTGTACGCCTCAAGTCACCACTAGCAGTTCTCCACTGTACCACTGACTTAACTCCTCATAACAACACTCAGCGTCACCCTACACACGTCACGGTTGGATACACCACTCACAATGTTAAATCTGTGTGCATTACACCACTCACAATGTTCACTTCTTATTCACCTCACTGTACTTAATTACTCACTGCACAGTGACATCACTAGCGACTGCATCACACACGCGCATAATAAAATTTTCATGTGAGCCTCGACACAAGCTCTTCACACTTTCACTGTAAATCCGTTGTTTGACAAAACTCTTTCAACAACATTCACATTTCACTGTTTCATTGTCTCCACAGAATGCCAAAATGCCTGAACATGCACATAACAATTATAACCCCTCACTCTTGGCTGCAGCGGTATCCCTAGCACGACTGACTTGAACCGAGTGACTTGAGTGACTGCCCGTTCAGGTTCAATCCGTTGGCTAAACCGTTGGTTGTCTCGCTGCTCGCCTGAGATTTTAAAATGACTCATTCGCAGTAGACATGGGTGTATACAACTTGCCACAAATATGTACATAATAATAATAATAATAATAATAATAATAACAACAATAATAATAATAATGATAATAATAGTGATAATGTTTCTTCCAGGTAGAGGTCAGCCGAGCCCTTAATCTGGTGCACCTCACAGCCTCCATAAATGCACACACCTTTCCACTGCTGCGGTATTTAGTAATGATTAGTATTTCCTTAAAAAATGTACCTTATACTGTATAAAAATTTGCAAAATTATAACTTTAACAGTCGCTGCCTCGTACGTTACTGCAGTGGCGGTGCGGCTCCGCAATCCCTTGCCAAATCCAGATCTACTGTTATCTGTGGCTGGGTAAAGTCAGGATCCGGATGGACAACACACGAAAAAATTGCATAGCTACAGTCTTCGAGGTGGAAAAACGAAAACCGCTTATACTGGCCCAACAGGACACCCTATTGATTGCCAGTTGGAGCTTGCGCTCAATCAGTGACATAATAGCAGCATAAAAAAAAAAATAAATAAATACATAAATTGTCAACGTATAAGGAGCTGTGAACGCCATCTGGGAGAACACCAAACACCATTTATAGCGACAGCGAATAGTCTAACACTAAGAATACTTCCCTGTGGGACCCCATCATTTAGAGCGCTAGCCTTGGAGAGAACACTCCCAACTCAAACCCGTAAAAGACGTCTGGGTAAAAACTGCTGAATAAAAATACCATGGCACCATGCTGTGTCGTAAGCCTTCTCCAGGTAAAAAAACACCGTTACCTGATGGTGGTGATTGGTGAAAACCTCACAAATCGAGGACTCCAGGGATAAAAGAGCATCAATAGTAGAACTCATATTTCAGAAACCATACTGTACAGATGACTAGTGGTTCTATTTCTCCAAGTACCACATTAGTCTTACATTAACCATCTTTTCCAACACTTTACAAATACAGGATGTCAAAGATATAAACGGTAGTTCGTAGTCTGGAGATGATCTTTATAAGACTTTGGAAATGGGAGAACCACTGCCACAGCCGAAGAAGATAGAAAATCGTCGGTATGCCAAATTATATTATAAAGATTTAATGAAAAGGTAAAAGTACTGTCAGACATATGGCGAAAAAAAAAAGAAGGCATAAGGAATATCATCTGGACACGAAGAAGAGACATGACACTGGGACAAAGCGGTCCACAATTCGGAGACAGAGAATATGACATTATAAGACTCCCCTCCAGTCGAAGAAAAGTTGACCATGAGAGATTCCATACTCTGGCGGTAACGTGCACCTGGCGCTGCAGGATCCTTCCGGGAAATACTGGCAAAGTGTTCTGCAAAGAGGTCGGCGACAGTCTTAGGATCTGCCACCGTTTGCCCAGCAGACAACAAGACTGGCAGGGAAGGCGCAGAATACTTCTCAACTATTCGGCAGACTTTGTTGAATACATCCGTAAGAGAGGTGCGAACGTTAATGGAACAGACATAGGCTTTCCAAGAGGCTCTTTGTGCCTCCATCAAAATGTCGAAAAGCGTCCAAACACTGCGGATCCCCGAAATGTCTCCAGACACGAGAGAAAGTCGCCCATTTCTCTCTCACAGCGTTGGTGCATACTGCATTCCACCAAGGAACGGGACGCTTAGTAAAGCGACCAGATGTCCTGGGGACTGTCTGAAGTGCTGCTGAACGTAAAAAAAAAAGGTAAAATAATCAACAGCCTCAGAACAAGTATCAAAGTCAGCCAATTGACGGATAAAAGAGCTAAGGTCTGTGAATCGTGGCCTTGTCTAAAACCCAGTGTGGGGGGCGGGACTGTGGCTCAGAGTCCACAGATTCCATTAAAATCGAAAAGTGGTCACTACCATGCAAATCAGGCAGGACCCTGCCAATTAAAATCAAGGAAAGAATTAGATGTACAGAGAGAAAGATCAAGAGCTGTAAGTCCCAGTTGGACAGTGGAAATGTGTAACATCCCCAGAGTTTAAAACCTCCAATCATTCATCCTCAATAAAAGAAGCGATTAAAGCCCCACGAGGATTACTAGCACCTTCATCCCACAAAGGGTGATGGCCGTTAAAGTCCCCAGCAAGAGGAAAGGCGGAGTCAGCTCACGCACTAGGCTATCAAGATTACCCCTGGAAACAGAAACTCGAGGAGGGAGATAGAGACTACAAATAATATAGGACCGTCCCAGAAAGACTTTGACAGCAACCACCTGAAAGGGAAAGCTAAGTTGCAAGGGGACATCAGGTATATCCAGACGGACTAGGATAGTTGTGCCACCGTGGTGGCCCTGTTCGGGGAAGAAGTGCTAAAAAAAGCACGATAGCCAGGAGGACTAGAATAAGTACTATCACAGAGCATTGTCTCCTGTAGAGCGACACAGGCTGGAGAGAACTCCGATAGTAAAGCTCGGAGTTCCCCCCCAGAGGCGTGAAGGCCTCCACAGTTCCACTGGAGAAGCTTGAAGACGATTATTTTTGTGCAGTGGACGGGCGAGCCTTATGAAGGGTCTGCCCATGACTCACCTGACTAGGAATAATTAACCGACGAGAAGAAACCTGGAGTTGAGATGTGCCAGGTCGATGGACTGCAGCCTTTCGCCCTACCAGTGAGTGATGTGAATCATCACCATTCCTACCGGGCACCGGAGGACGAGGTTCAGGTCGCACTGCACTTTTTGCAACCGTAGGTCCACGAGGGACGGCTGTGACAACATCATTGGATGACTCCATTTCAAGAGCACCCTGCATGGGTCACCTTGGTCAAGGCCGGAGGATTACCATCACATTTTTTAGATGACTCAACTGAGTCATCAGAAAAAATGGCAAACCTATCAGCCGAACGAACAGCAGGGCCACCAGCCCCAAGAGAGTGAGAGGTAGCAGAAGATATCTTCGGACCTGCATACTCAGCTGATGAACGAGCGCCTAATGAAGCATAGGATGTCGCACCAGTACCGTCCTTCTGGCGGTAAAGGAGTTCACGGCGGGCACTACCAAGGCTAATGAACTAACTATCAGCAAGCTGTAATATATTCTGCTCCAGGCGATACCTTGGGCATTGCCTGGAACTTAACTGAAGAGCATCACGGCAATGGAAACAATAAGTAGCAGCATTACAATCCTCCTCAGAATGTGAGTCTAATGCTGAGCAATTACCACATCGAGAAGCGTCCTTGTAGGAGCTTTTACTATGACCGTACCCGTAGCATGAGAAACACTGAAGAAGGACCATGAGAAGGACCATGTTGGAGGAATTCCTCATCTTAGTCACCTTATGGACAGAACTAGGACACATTGCTAGTATTTCCTCCTCAGGGAACTCATAAATGTCCTGACTATAAACACAGCCTTTACTATAATTAAAAGTGGGATGAGCCTTCACCATCTCAAACATGCCATCAGTAGGGTATGGGAAATGCTGCAACATCCTCGCCTGCGTGGCATCCTTGGCCCGCACGAGCACCCCCTTACCGTACTTCTTCAGATTTCCCTCAGGATTCGTACCGATTTCTTTGGCAAAGTACCGGGAAGCATGGCTGAAATTCCCAAGCCCATTTCTGTACGCCACAAACCAACGTGGAGGCGGGATCTGGAGCAATTCAGGAGCTGAAAACTCTAAATGGTTGTTAAAAAAATTTGGGATATAGTCCGTGTCAATGTCTGCAATATTGCGGGAGTGGAGAAGTTCGGTCTTAAAGCCAGAGGGGCATAGGAGCATATATGCTACATGTTCTAAAGGCAACTGGGTTGACAGAAACGTCACACAGCACCGGTTAGACGGAAAGTCCTTATCATAAACAAGTCGAATGCGAAGAACTGTGCCATACGCCTTGAGAAGGGAGTGCAAGGCGTGATAAGAAAAAGATGGATTAACATTTTCCATCAAAAGGGAGTCCAAACTGGCAGAGAGGCGTCCTTCACAATTCCCAGAACAGGAAGGACGTCAGACAAAAAGGGAGTATGGAAAAAACAAAGGACATGCTAACATAATCACGTAACACAATAGGATAGCTCCAGGGGCAAGGGAAACCACCTACTGGGACGACAAGGGGAGCGACCGCTGGCTGCCATGGACAGGCTATCTCGTCCCCATGCAAACCAGTTATTTTAAAGTAAGGCCAGACATGATGCGAATGTTTGCCCACAACGAAGCTAAGACCTTCCCTCCCAAAGCATCCCAGTCTGGACACCCAACCATCCAACACAGAATGACCCCAATGGGGCGATCCCTCCAGTGGGTAGCGCCGCTGGTTCACTGGCAAACTATGTAGGAACTATTTGGTCTGGCCCCTCACTGGCGAGCTTACAAGCATGGGTAGCCCTCTCCCCCTAGGAAGGGCAGAGCAGGGGCCAAAACCCCCTCTAGCCTAGCTCGCCAGGTCATAGGGACACGCAAGCCCCCCAACCACTCCGCGAAAGGGTAGAGGAACAGAATGTGCTCTCCTTTGGAAGTTAAATAATCAAAGAATTTACTATAGTCAGAGGAGTTAGGGGAGATATAGACAGTACAAATGAATTTAGATAGAGAATGACTATTGAGTCTAAGCCACTTGATGGAAATCTTGAAAGATTCAAGAGTATGGACACGAGAGCAAGTTAAATCGTTGCGCAGATAGACGCAACATCCATCTTTGGAGCGAAAATAAGAATAAAGAAAGTAGGACGGAATAGAAAAGGGGTTACTGTATGTTGCCTCAGACAGGTGTGTTTCGGTTAGGAAAAAAATATTAGGTTTAGTAGAGGAGAGGTGATGTTTTATAAATTGAAAATTAGATCTAAGACCGCGCAAGTTGCAAAAGTTAATGAAGAAATAGGTCCCCACCAAAAGAGCAGTCCAACCTAGGGACATTTCTGGTTCCCTCCCCAGAAAGGGATTCCGAGGCTGGATTTGGAGTCGCCATTTTGTGTTTCGAGTTTTAAGGGAGAGGGTGTGTGTGTGTTTGGTAAGTGCATGTAGTTTTGTGTGAAGAAAGAGGGTTGTCTTTAGAGGGCCGACTGTGACTGCCCCTCTGAGTTGTGAGACACAAAGGGAAACATTCAGCTAGATCACAACTAGCTTTAATGGACCTACTGAACTAGTGTTATTAGAGGTCGCTGAGAGTAAATCATCGTTTCGATAGGTGTGTACTTCCTCCTGGAGGTAGTAGAGAGCATCTTCACATCTGGTTGGGTAAGAGAGCGCACACATGGTTTCATTGAAGCGCCGTTTGAGTGTGGATGGTAGGGGATGGTGCCAAGAGCTTACTCACCCCAGGCGTAGGATTGAAACTGGACCCCCTGGTCAGTTATAACTGTTACTGGCGTTCTGAAATGATTCACCCATCCCAAAACTAAGTGAGCGACCTTGCATTCTGCTGTGCTGTTTAGCATTAGAATAGTGGCTCCTCAGGTGATGGTCCTGTCTACACAGGTGGTGAGACCCCTGTGGCCACGGGAAGGTGTTTGAAGTTCGACCAGGTCAACGTGAACAGTGTAGATTGGGCTGCAGAGGGGTAAGGGTATTGCACTAGATCTTGGCACCCTGGCAGGGGAGACACATACCCACCCATTCCTTAATTGATCTCCTTCCTCATCCCTGACCATACCACACGCCAGCTGATGATTTGGTAGGTTCCCAAGACGCCAGGGTGTCTGAGGGAGTGGTAGTGACAGAAAACCTACAAGTGGAACTGCCTTGTCATATATGGACGCACTGGCTCGGATGACGTCATACCACAGTTGCCTGAGAGATCCAGGAATGTGCTCCTGGACCAATTGGAAAGATGTGGATCTCTCCAGGAGCGCCTTCGATTCCAGGTCGGTCTCCTGCGCTGCTGCTACTGCTGCAGTGTCCAATGGAGGGAGCCATGATAGTCTGGCCACTGTGTGGGAGGACGGGTCTCCGCGGGAGAGGGTGTAGGCCACAGGGTTCTTCCCTCCCTGAACGTGCCTGGTATTAGTAGTGAAACTCTGATATAAAGTGCGAGTTGTCTATAAATTCGCAGAGTAAAATTCTCTCCCGTTTGAGTCGTCACGTACATAAGCAGCTTGTGGTATGTGGACACGTAAAACTCAGCCCTGCAGGGAGTGGCGGAGGTGTTGCACAACCTCGTACACCGCCAAGTGTCGAAGGTGCTGTAGGAGCGTTGGGCAGGTTCCAATTGCTTGCAGAAAAATGTTACTGGCCTGAACTCCACAGCGACCTTCTATTGCAATGTCTCTGTCTCCACAAAGGCATCGGTGGAGAGTCTCGTTGGTACATGCGAAACTGTGTATGCAAGATGGATCAGGGAGATGAGCCAATGCTTGACGGCCTGTAATACACACTCCAGGATCTTAAGTGAATTCTTGACGCCCTTAAGGAGGTTGTTAAAGGGTGTTAGGGGCGGACTTGACGCCTGTCTTTTTACGAAACTGCGGCCAGGACACTGGAAAGGCGGGCGGCGACCTCGTATATGAAGGAATGGAAGTCGGAAAGGTTCGTGCCTGCCCACACTGCCTCGATATGTAAGGCACACGAGTCAAGTCACTGTTCCGCGTCTTCGGGCGTAAAGGTTATACTCCGGATCACCAACTGTCATGTTCATTAGCCAGAATACATGTGGAAACACAATAGGTGCACTGAGGTCTGTTGGTGTTTATCATGTTTTATATACAGCGTAACGTATGTGTCGCTGGAATGAGGAAATGATTGCCTGGGTATGGCCGGTGACCTCACTTCGGCCCATGATGGTGGACATACGAGCGACAGGGATTGACCTCGCGTCCCCAAGTGGTCATTTTCAGCTGGGCCAGGCGCCAGAGGTTGGCGTCACGTCATTTTCGCCCACCTGCATCGGCTAAGCAGTGTGTGGCTTGTTGATAGGGAGGTCATTACGACGGTTATGACAGAATTTGTATAGAATAAAGACCACACGTATTGATCTCTTTGGTAAAAAAAAAAAAATAATAATTGAATAATTAAAGAAAAATACTTTGGAGAAACATTTATGTACTGTACATTATGTATGACAATCTCTCTCTCTCTCTCTCTCTCTCTCTCTCTCTCTCTCTCTCTCTCTCTCTCTCTCTCTCTCTCTCACACACACACACACACACCAACATAACTGTGTTAAGGTTTTCCTTATTATTCATCCTACTAATCCAAGTTTCTTCAGTGTAACACAGCACTGAAAACAAGCCAGACACGGGCATGGAGGTGCTGAGTACTGCTCCCTTCAATTTTTCTCTCCAGAAGAGTGGCCGACAGGAGGACCTAACCATACAGCCAGTAAACTCTTGTGGATGCCAGCCAAGGAGACTTTCTACCACGCAAAGAATGAAGCGTCTGTGCGGAAACTCCATCCTCTGCTGTCTGACGCAGGGAAAACAGCCAGCAAGGCCGTCCTTATCGCTCCACCTGATTACCGCCTCCTCAGCCCTAGCGACGATGGTTCACGTGTTCCCCGAAACTACTCAGATGCCTCGCGTCAGTCCAGCACTCGTAGTCACCTTTCGCACATGTACTCTTCGCAAGACAACAGCAGCGGAGATGAGGACAGCGACACAGGAGTTGAACTGTCAGAGCTCGAGCGTCGTGTGCTGACTCTATCTCATCGCAGGAGTCAGCTTAGGAAGCAGGACACTAATGCCTGTCTCATTGCACCACCAGAGTTCAAGATTGCAGAAGATTTCTACCCAAGAGGGCTGCATGGAATGAACGAGTACTAGTCCATTATAGCCTTAATAGTACTTTGTAGTTTTAGATCACTAAAAGTCTTTCTTGGCTAACTCTAACTCAATTTTACTGAAAAATAGAAATGTTAGCAGAACCAAGAATGTTGATCACGTGTCGAGTGGATTGTAGTAGTAAATGAGAAAACTGATTGAATTTATAGAAAAAAATAGATAAAAAAAAAGCGACAGTACACTTTTAGTTCACATTAACACTTAACACTTACTACTATGACGACTTACTACTTACTACTATGACGACACCTCATATTCCATCCTATTTAATAAAACTGTGTGAGTGGAACGCCTCCAAACATGCTATGAGTATTCTGTACAGGGACGGAAAAGGCCCGTGTACAGAGTTAGCAGTTGGAGGAGCAAGAAAAACTGGCGGAGACGCCTCAGAACGCCTAACTTCATAGAAGCTATTTTAGCAAAAGATGAGATGTGAAGTTTCCAGTTAAGATTATGAGGAAAGGACGGACCGGGCATATTCAGTATGGAAGAGAGAGACAGTTGAATGTCATTGAAGAAAAGGGAAAGTTGTCTGCAAGGTTGTGTCGAGTTGATAGATAGAGGAATTGAGTTTTTGAGACATCAAAAACTACTAGATTTTCTCTGTCCTAATCGGAAATCTTAGAAATATCAGACGTCAGGTGTTCTGTGGCGTTCCTGCGTGATCTGTTGACTTCCTGAAGGGTTGGTTGTCTCTGAAAGGACGTGGAAAGATGTAGGGTGGTATCATCAGCGTAGGAGTGGATTGGGCAAGAAGTTTGGTTAAGATCATTAATGAATAATAGAAAGAGAGTGGGTGACAGGACCGAACTCTGAGGAACACCACTATTAATAGATTTAGGAGAAGAACAATGGCCGTCTACTACGGCTGCAATAGAACGGTCGGAAAGGAAACTTGAGATAAAGTTACAAAAAGAAGGATAGAAACCGTAGAAGGGCAGATTTGAAATCAAAGCTTTATGTCAGACTATATCAAAAGCTTTTGATATGTTTAACGCGACAGCAAAAGTTTCAACGAAATCTCTAAAAGAGGATAACCAAGACTCAGTAAGGAAGGCCAGAAGATCACCAGTACAGCGACCGTGACGGAAGCCTTAATGGCAATCAGATTGCGAAGTGACAGATGTTTAATAATCTTCCTATTCAGGATAGATTCAGGAATTTAGACAAGCAAGAGATTAAACCTATAGGACGGTAGTGTGAAGGATTAGAACGGTCACCCTTTTTAGGAAGAGGCTGAATGTAAGCAAACTTCCAAAAAGAAGGAAAGGTAGATGATAGGCCAAGTTGAAAGATTTTCGTCAGGCAAGGTGCAAGCACGGAAGCATAGGTTTTAAGAACAATAGGAGGGATCCCATCAAGTCAAGGGTTGATCCAACATGTGTTTGTGGTCATACACTTCCCTATAGAAAGCAAACAAAGTATCTGATAAACATTTCATGCGATGTACTTCTAAGTGACATCATATATGAGGAAAAAATAAGGCCAGCGCCAGTACTCACATCCTGGGTGAGCAGGTTCCATATATAGTTCTCCATATTAGAGGGCAGATTATGCATTACTTCAACTATACCATTCTTTGAAATGTGGTGATTTTTTTTTTTTCCATGTAACAGAGTAATGTACTTGTGGGAAAAAAAAAGCCATAAAAAGTAAGGCAGTAAAAAATAACAGGACTAACATGTAGTATATATAAGTGCAGAAAGGTAAACGAATACTATGAATCCACAATGCGGTCACACTTTAACATAAACAATAGTTTACATGATACAGATGTTGAAATATATATATTGAAGCTGAGTTTTCAAAGCTATGTTACTTACTCACATATCAAAAGCATGCCCAACACTAAAGCCATCATGTTAGAGCAGAGCAGGGAAGCTACACATATACCAACTTTTATTGTCCCACATGTCAAAGGCATGCCCATCACCAAAGCCATCATGTTACAGCAGAGCAGGGAAATTAAAACATAGCGTTGAAGGAAAAGGAAGATTGAAATCTGCACGGAAAATTCTATAAGCTCTAGGAATGTAATAATCGTACATGGGGCCGCCGTGGTACAGTGGAACCATGCGTGCCTTGGGGTCCGAGGGGTCTCCAAACGCACGGGTTCGAATCCTGTCCACGGTCCGAGTGTAGGTTGGGCTTCCTCACTTGGGGCAACGGTTTCCTAGCGGGTGGGCTTTCATATAGGAGGTACCCCCAAAAAGTATCCCCTTTAGCCCATAAATTCTTGTGAAAAAGCCCACATGTTATAAATGTCTAAAGCAAACCTCTCTTCCACCCCATACCTTATGCCTGCCTTACTTTTTACAGCATGCATAATCTGCCCTGTAAATAATGCCATAATTGTTTTTTTTTTTTAAATCAATTGTTGTGGTGTTTGCACCAGGTCACTTTTCAGCCAATAAACTTAATTGTATGTAAGCTTGACTGCTTTTCTTACTAGACAAGTACTGAATTACTAAAAGGTCTATCATTATCCACACTAATCACAGATATTACTTCAAACTGGACCAAGGCGACGAGTAGAACATCACAAGGATCTGTATAACCACCCACAATGTTTGATTATAATGCAAATTTATTAGTTACAAAGAGCCAGGAGAATTGAGAGGAGCTACAGAGAGATTCAGATAAAATTTATGCTTGGAGCCTAAAGTAGAAATTCTTATTTTATCCTAACACATGCCATGTGATTGAAATAGGAAAAAGAACACGGAAACCTACATGAAACTATAAAATGGGTGAAGATACAATAATGAAAAGTGATGAAGAAAAGGATTTGTGGGTGATTATCTATGACACACTCACCAAAGAAACATAAAAGTGAAAAAAATTTGGCTTCACATATAGGATGTTAGGTAACTTCAGAGTGACTTTTACCTCCATGGACATGAATATGATGAAAAAAATAATTACAACCATGATAAGCTCCAATCTGGAGTACGCTGCATTTGTATGGTCTCCACACAGAAAGAATATAAGGAAACTGGAAAGAATATAGAACCAGGATTTATATTTTTTGGGGACTATCCATGCTTTAGAGGGCTTTACAAGAATGGATCCTGAAAAAAACTGGCGGATGGCCTTAGTGAAGGTGGCCAGCATAGTGCGATGAAAATGCTGGTGGGGTCTGGGAATTTAAAAGAATTTTACTATGTGGATGGATGGATGGATTTTTTATAAGGCGCCGCAACGGCTAAGGTCATGTGGCGCCGCTTCAAAGATTTAAAATGGCACAGTAGTTATAAAAACTATATAAAAACAGTTAAAAACAATACAATATTTAAAACTAAAAAGGACAATAACACGAAATAAAATATTAAAATGCAAAATAAAATAAAAATAAAATTTAAAGCTTTGGGAGAAGCCCAGCTTCTCCCAAAAACCTAAAAACGTCATGGCTCTCGGCCAGACACTCTGGTCCAAAGACCTTTGAGATATAATAGACACCGCTATCTCTACCGCGACAGCGGTAGAGGTAGCGGTGTCGTAACTCAATCAAACTAGGGCACTCGACAAGAAGGTGCCATCACAATAAGGTTGTGGGTCCCTGGTCATCAGGTACCTTTGTGTAAGGTACGTGTGACCTATGCGCAGTCGCGCCAATAAAGTCTGTGCACAGCGATCCCGGACATGGGAGTAGTGATCTCTCCCATTTTCGAGGTTGCGATCCCCGTTAGCCATCTCCTCTGCCAAATTGCTGCAACCGCCACACGAATAGTGTGAAATATATCTCGAAACGGAACAGGGGAAGGAGATGGAGCGCGACTTTAGCGAGGCGATCTGCGTGTTCATTCCCTGGAACCCCTAAGTGACCAGGGACCCAACAGAACCTAACACGATATCTTCGTTGTGTTAGAAGATATAGCCACTCCAGGGCCGACAAAACCAAAGGGTTAAATGATATAGGGCAAGAGAGAGAAGTAAGAGCACTGCGTCACTAAAAATTGTAAAAGACGAAACCGGTAGAGTAAAAATAATCTGTAAAGCTAGGACTATGGCAGACAGCTCCGCAGTGAAGACAGATGCCACTGAAGGAAGGCTGCCACACCGATAAAAAGAGGGGAAAACCACACTAAACCCAACGCCTGCGTCGGATTTGGAACCATCAGTAAAAACAGGGATATCATCAGAATGCATAAAAGAGTGTTCTAAAAACCGTGTGTGGGACAGAGCTGGCAGAAAATCCTTCTTGCCATCCATGGCAGGAGGGCATAATGAGGTAACAGGAAGCTGCCAATAACCAACTCGGTGGAGCCGGAAAGAGTACATAGGAGTGGGGTCGATAGATAACTCTGCCATGAGATTTGCAACTCGTAGGCCAAAAGGTTTAGGGAGACCCGGTCGAGTGACATACGCCTCCGACCGCGAGTCCCGCAACATTGACACACAGGGAACAGAATCAGGAAGACGGTGGGTGCGAAACCAATACCGGAGCATCGAAGACTGGCGCCGGAGGTCGAGCGGCCAGAAACCAGCATCCACTAGAAGGCTAGGTATTGGAGATCTCCGAAATGCACCCGTAGCCAAGCAGACCCCAGCATGGTGTACGGGTTCAAGCGTGCGTAGTCGTGCATCCGTTGCGGATGAATAGATCTCATACTATTCCAGCTTCGGAAGTATGAGTGTACGGTGAAACAGTAGCAACGTGTCCCTGTCCGCACCCCAAGAGATGTGACTTAAAACCTGAAGAAGGGATAATGCCTGCCTTAAAAGAACGGAAATGGGGAACTCAAATGAGACGGTTCTCAAATAAAAAGCCAAGAGACGCCTCCACGCACAAGAGGCGTCTATTGGCGAGGTATAAATCAGGGTCTGGATGGACACCACGGTTGCGACAGAAATGCATAGCTACGGTCTTCGAGGTGGAGAATCGAAAACCGTTCATGTTGGCCCAACTGGACACCCTATTGATCGCCAGTTGGAGCTTGCGCTCAATCAGTGACATCCTAGCAGCAGCAAAAGAAATACATAAATCATCAACATATAAGGAGCTGTGAATGCCATCTGGGAGAGTATCAATAACACCATTTATAGCGACTGCAAATAATGTAACACTAAGAATACTTCCCCGTGGAACGCCGTCATTTAGAGCAGTAGCCTCAGAGAACACTCCCACTCGAACCCGTAAAAACGTCTGGATAAAACCTGCTGGATAAAAAGAGGAAGGTGGCCACGAAGGCCAAAATCAAATAAAGACTGTAAAATACCATGACACCAAGCCGTGTTGTAGGCCTTCTCCAGGTCAAAAAACACTGTTACTTGATGGTGGTGATTAGCGAAGGCCTCACAAATGAAAGACCCTAGGGATAAAAGAGCATCAGTAGTAGCCCTCATCTTTCGGAAGGCGTACTGTACCGATGATGTTTAGGGAGACTTGGTCGAGTGACATACGCCTGCGAATGCGAGTCCCGCAACATTGACATACAAGGGACAGAATCGGATAGACGGTGGGTGCGAAACCAACACCGGAGCATCGAAGACTGGCGCCGGAGGTCAAGCGGCCAGAAACCAGCATCCACTAGTAGGCTAGGTATTGGAGATCTCCGAAATGCACCTGTAACCAAGCGGACCCCAGCATGGTGTACGGGTTCAAGCGTGCGTAGTCGTGCGTCCGTTGCGGATGAATAGATCTCACAGCCGTACTCCAGCTTTGGAAGTATAAGTGTACAGTGAAGAAGCAGCAAAGTGTCCCTGTCCGCACACCAAGAAGTGTGACTTAAAACGCGAAGAAGGGATAGTGCCGTCCTGCAAAACGCTTTGAGAGAACGGAAATGTGGAACCCAAGTAAGACGGCTGTCAAACAATAGGCCAAGATATCGAGTGGCCTCCACACACGAGATGCGTCTATTGGCTAAATATAAATCGGGATCAGGATGGACACCACGATTTCGACAAAAATGCATAAACACGGTCTTTGAGCTGGAGAATCGAAAACCATTTATGTTGGCCAAACTGGACACCCGATTTATTGCCAGTTGGAGCTTACGCTCAATCAGTGACATCCTAGCAGCAGCAAAAGAGATGCACAAGTCGTCCACATATAAAGAGCTGTGAACGCCATCCGGTAGAGTATATATAACACCATTTATTGCAACTGCGAATACCGTAACACTAAGAATACTTCCCTGTGGGACACCGTCATTTAAAGCTGTAGCATCGGAGAGAACACTCCCCACACGAACCCGTAAAAGACGTCTGGATTAAAACTGCTGGATAAAAATAGGAAGGTGGCCACGGAGACCAAAATTAAATAGGGAACGTAAAATCCCATGACACCACGCTGTGTCGTAGGCCTTCTCCAGGTCAAAAAATACAGTAACCTGGTGGTGGTGATAAGCGAAGGCCTCACAAATAGAAGACTCTTGGGATAAAAGAGCATCCGTAGTAGACCTCATTTTTCGGAAGCCGTACTGTACCGATGACAAGTACTTCCCCCTCTCCAAGTACCACATGAGTCTTACATTTACCATTTTTTCTAATACTTTACAAATACAAGACGTCAAAGATATAGGACGGTAATTCGTAGCCTGGAGATGATCTTTCCCAGGCTTTCGAAATGGGAGAACCACTGCCACAGCCCAAGAAGTTGGAAAGTCACCGGTATGCCAAATCATATTATAAAGATTTAATAAAAGTTAAAAGCACTGTCAGACATGTGGCGCAAGAAGGCATAAGGAATATTATCTGGGCCAGGAGAAGAGTCATGACACTGGGACAAAGCAGTCCGGAACTCGGAGGCAGAGAAGGGAACATTATAAGACTCCCTCCTGTGGAAGAAAAATTTATGCCGAGAGATTCCATTCTCTGGCGGTGACGTGCGCCTGGAGCTGCAGGATGCCTCCGGGAAACATTGGCAAAGTGCTCCGCGAAGAGGTCGGCGACAGTCCTAGGGTCTGCCACCGTTCGCCCAGCAGACAACAAAACTGGTGGGGGAGGAGCAGAATACTTCCCAGCAATTCGGCGGACTTTGTTAAAGACATCCGTAAGAGGGTGTGGGCATTAATGGAAGACACATAAGCTTTCCAAGAGGCTCTTTGTGCCTCTTTCAAAATGCGGCGGGCCCGAGCTCGGCAGCGCCGAAAAGCTTCCAGGCACTGCGGGTCCCCACGATGTCGCCGGAGACGAGAGAAAGCCCGTTTCTCTTTCACCGCTGCAGTGCATGCTGCGTTCCACCAAGGAACGGGACGCTTAGTAAAACGACCTGACGTTCTAGGGATTGTCTGAAGCGCTACTGAAATTAAAAAATCGGTAAAATAATCAACAGCCTCAGCACAAGTAGAAAAGTCAGCCAGCGGACGGATAAAAGAGCTAAGGTCTGTGAATCGAGGCCAATCTGCCTTGTCTAAAACCCAGCGTGGGGGCCAGGACTTTGGCTCAGGTTTCACAGATTCAATAAAATCGGAAAGTGGTCACTACCGTGTAAATCTGGTAGGACCCGCCAATTAAAATCGAGGAAAGAATTAGATGTACAAATAGAAAGATCGATAGCCGTAAAAGTCCCAGTAGGACTATGGAAATGTGTAACATCCCCAGAATTTAAAACCTCCAATCCCTCATCCTCAATAAAAGAACCGATTAAAACCCCACGAGGATTACTAGCACCTTCATCCCACAATGGGTGACGGCCGTTAAAATCTCCCAACAAGAGGAAGGCGAGTCAGCTGACGCACCAGGCCGTCAAGCTCACCCCTGGAGACAGGAAGCCGAGGAGGGAGATATAAACTGCAGATGGTGTACAGTCGTCCCATAAAGACCTTAACAGCAACCACCTGAAGGGGAGAGTTAAGTTGTACCGCGATAACAGGTATATCCTGACGGACTAGAATAGCTGTGCCACCGTGGTGACCCTGGTCAGGGAAAAGGGTGTTAAAAAAGGCACGATAACCAGGAGGACGAGAATAAGTACTATCACCTATCATAGTCTCTTGTAGAGCTACACAGGCTGGAGAGAACTCCAACAGCAAAGCTTACATACAATTAAGTTTATTGGCTGAAAAGTGACCTGGTGCAAACACCACAACAATTGATTTAAAAAAAAAAACAATTAGGGCATTATTTACAGGGCAGATTATGCATGCTGTAAAAAGTAAGGCAGGCATAAGGTATGGGGTGGAAGAGAGGTTTGCTTTAGACATTTATAACATGTGGGCTTTTTCACAAGAATTTATGGGCTAAAGGATACTTTTGGGGTACCTCCATATGAAAGCCCAGCTAGGAAACCGTTGAAGTGAGGAAGCCCAACCTACACTCGGACCGTGGACAGGATTCGAACCTGTGCGTTTGGAGACTCGGACCCCAAGGCACGCATGGTTCCACTGTACCACGGCGGCCCCATGTACGATTATTACATTCCTAGAGCTTATAGAATTTTCCGTGCAGACAATCTTCCTCCTCCTTCAACTATGTTAGAACCTGCTTGCTGAACATTTACCATCAAAGATATAGGACGGTAATTCGTAGCCTGGAGATGATCCTTCCCAGGCTTTGGAAATGGGAGAACCACTGCCACAGCCCAAGAAGTAGGAAAGTCACCGGTATGCCAAATTATATTATAAAGATTTAATAAGTTAAAAGCACTGTCAGACATGTGGCGCAAGAAGGTATATGGAATATCATCTGGGCCAGGAGAAGAGTCATGACACTGGGACAAAGCAGTCCGCAACTCGGAGGCAGAGAAGGGGACATTATAAGACCCCTCCTGTGGAAGAAAAATTTATGCCGAGAGATTCCATTCTCCGGCGGTGACGTGCGCCTGGAGCTGCAGGATGCCTCCGGGAAACATTGGCAAAGTGCTCCGCGAATAGGTCGGCGACAGTCCTAGGGTCTGCCACCGTTCGTTCAGCAGACAACAAAACTGGTGGGGGAGGAGCAGAATACTTCCCAGCAATTCGCCGGACTTTGTTAAAGACATCCGTAAGAGGAGTGTGGGCATTAATGCAAGACACATAAGCTTTCCAAGAGGCTCTTTGTGCCTCTTTCAAAATGCGGCGGATCCGAGCTCGGCAGCGCCGAAAAGCTTCCAGGCACTGCGGGTCCCCACGATGTCGCCGTAGACGAGATAAAGCTGCCCGTTTCTCTTTCACCACTGCAGTGCATGCTGCGTTCCACCAAGGAACGGGGCGCTTAGTAAAGCGACCTGACGTTCTAGAGATTGTCTGAAGCGCTACTGAAATTAAAAAATCGGTAAAATAATCAACAGCCTCAGCACAAGTAGAAAAGTCAGCCAGCGGACGGATAAAAGAGCTAAGGTCTGTGAATCGAGGCCAATCTGCCTTGTCCAAAACCCAGCGTGGGGGCCAGGACTTTGGCTCAGGTTTCACATATTCTGATAAAATCGGAAAGTGGTCACTACCGTGTAAATCTGGTAGGACCCGCCAATTAAAATCGAGTAAAGAATTAGATGTACAAATAGAAAGATCGATAGCCGTAAAAGTCCCAGTAGGCCTATGGAAATGTGTAACATCCCCCAGAACTTGAAAACCTCCAATCCCTCATCCTCAATAAAAGAACCGATTAAAACCCCACGAGCATTACTAGTACCTTCATCCCACAATGGGTGACGGCTGTTAAAATCTCCCAACAAGAGGAATGGCGAAGGTAGCTGACGCACCAGG
Organism: Portunus trituberculatus; assembly: GCF_017591435.1. Classification (NCBI taxonomy): domain Eukaryota; kingdom Metazoa; phylum Arthropoda; class Malacostraca; order Decapoda; family Portunidae; genus Portunus; species Portunus trituberculatus. Next base: position 6,179,227 of record NC_059293.1, read on the forward strand.
CCGTCAAGCTCACCCCTGGAGACAGGAAGCCGAGGAGGGAGATATAAACTGCAGATGGTGTACAGTCGTCCCATAAAGACCTTAACAGCAACCACCTGAAGGGGAGAGTTAAGTTGTACCGCGATAACAGGTATATCCTGACGGACTAGAATAGCTGTGCCACCGTGGTGACCCTGGTCAGGGAAAGGAGTGTTAAAAAAGGCACGATAGCCAGGAGGACTAGAATAAGTACTATCACCTATCATAGTCTCTTGTAGAGCTACACAGGCTGGAGAGAACTCCGACAGCAAAGCTCGGAGTTCCCCCACGAGGCGCGAAGGCCTTTACAGTTCCACTGTAGAAGCTTGAAGACGACTATTTGGGTGCAGTGGACGAGCGAGCCTTTTGAGGCTGCCCGTGACTGACCTGACTAGAAATAATCAAACGACGAGAAGATACCAAGGGTTGAGATGTGCCGAGTCATTGGACAGCAGCCTTTCGGCTTATCGGTGGGTGATGCGAACTATCATCACTTTTACTGGTCCTCGGAGGACGAAGATCAGGCTGGACTGCACTTTCCGATACAGTGGGTCCACGAGTGATGGCTGTGACAATATCATCGGACGTCTCCATGCTCAGACCGTCCTCATCACAAGAAGCCCGATCTGAGACGGAGGGCGTCACAGGAGGCTAGACAGAAACTACTGGAGCTACCATTGCAGAACGGTCCCTCGAGGACTCACGATCACGTACACCGGGAAAAACTTTAGACTGTTTAGGCTGAGCTAAATCTATCGACTCAGCGGAGCCGCGGTGCCGTTTAGTCAGGCCCTTCAAAGGCTTAGGCGATACAGGTGGCAAATGGACATCTACTATATGGGTGACTTTGGTCAAGTCCGTATTTGTCTCGTCACTTCTAAGAGTTGATTCAACCGAGTCATCGGACAATAGGACAAACCTATTGGCCAAATGAACAGGACCACCCGCCCCAACAGAGCGAGAGGAGATGTCGTCTTCGGACCGGCCAACTCAGCAGAAGAGCGAGCGGCCAATGCAGCATAGGATGTCGCACCAGTACCGTCCTTCTGGCGGTACAGAAGTTCATGGCGAGCGCTACCTAGGCTTATGAACTGAGTGTTAGCAAGTTCTAGAATGTCCTGCTCCAGGCGATACCTGGGGCATTGCCTGGAACGTACCTGGTGAGCATCACGGCAATGGATACAATAAGCTGCACCATTGCAATGCTCCTCTGAATGTGAGTCGAGTGGAGAGCAATTACCACATCAGGAAGCTTCCTTACACGGGCCCTTGCCGTGACCGTACCCATAGCATGAAAAGCACTGAAGAGGACGGGAAATAAAACGCCTCACCCTAAGATTAATAGGTCCGATATTAACACGGTCAGGGAGGGTGGAGCCAAAAAAGGTAAGAAGGACCATGTTGGAGGAGTTCCTCATCTTAGTCACCTTTTGCACAGAGATAGGACACATTGCTAGTATTTCTTCCTCTGGAAATTCATAAAGGTCTTGACTATAAACACAACCTTTACTATAATTAAAGGTGGGATGAGCCTTAACAGCCTCAAACATGCTGTCAGTAGGGCATGGGAGATGTTGCAACATACTCGCTTGTGTAATATCTTTAGCTCGCACTAGCACCCCTTTACCATATTTCTTGAGGTTTCCCTCAGGAATAATGCAGATTTCTTTGGCAAGATACCGGGAGGCATGAATGAAGTTCCCACGCCCATTCTGTCCCTGTCTGAAATATTACGTGACTGGAGAAATTCAGTTTTAAAGCCATGGCCGGCGAGGGGCAGAGATGCTACATGTTCATAAGCTAAACGGGCTTCATCACATGACATAAACGTCACATAGCAGCAGTTAGAAGGAAAGTCCTTATCATAAACCAGTCGAATGTGAACAACCGTACCATACGCCTTGAGAAGTGAGTGCAAGGCATTATAGGAAAATGATGGATTAACATTTACCATTACAAGAGAGTCATATGCAGCAGAAATGCGTCCCTCAGAAAAACTTCCAGAATAAGAGACTGCTGTGGGAGGCCCTTGTGGAGGGGAATCCTCCTCCTTACTCAGACCTGAAGATGAAGTGTCGTGGGCAAGGTCAGCCACCTCAAGAGAACCTGAATGTTTTTTCTGTTTTCCCATAAAAAAAAAACAGCTACACAAAAAATTGGCTCCAGGGGCAAGGGAAACCACCTACTGGGACTACAATGGGAGGGAGCGCTGGCTGCCGTGGACGGGGTACCTCGTCCCCATGCGGACCAGTCGTTTTAAAAACAGGCCCCACATGATACGAATGTTAATCCACGACAGAGCTGAGACCCCCCCCTCCCAAAGCATCCCAGCCTGGACACCCAACCATCCAGCACAGGAAGGCCCCTATTGGGCGATCCCTCCAGCGGGTGGCTCCGCTGGTCCACTGGCAGCCTACGTAGGAACCATTTAGTCTGGCCCCTCACTAGCGACCGTACTAGCATGGGTAGCCCTCTCCCCCTCGAAAGGGCAGAGCAGGGGCCTAAGCTCCCTCTAGCCTAGCTCGCCAGGTCACAGGGGCACGCAAGCCCCCCCACCACGACAAGGCGGTTTCCATCTGGGGAGACCAAGGAACGGGACGCTTAGTAAAGCGACCTGACGTCCTAGGGATTGTCTGAAGCGCTAAAGAAATAAAAAAAATCGGTAAAATAATCAACAGACTCAGCACAAGTAGAAAAGTCAGCCAGCGGACGGATAAAAGAGCTAAGGTCTGTGAATCGACGCCAATCTGCCTTGTCTAAAACCCAGCGTGGGGGCAGGGACTGTGGCTCAGAGTTCACAGATTCCAATAAAATCGGAAAGTGATCACTACCGTGTAAATCCGGTAGGACTCGTCAATTAAAATCAAGTAAAGAATTAGATGTACAAAGAGAAAGATCGATAGCTGTAAAAGTCCCAGTAGGACTGTGGAAATGTGTAACATCCCCAGTATTTAAAATCTCCAATCCCTCATCCTTAATAAAAGAACCGATTAAAACCCCACAGGGATTACTAGCACCTTCATCCCACAATGGGTGACGGCCGTTAAAATCTCCCAACAAAAGAAAAGGAGGAGTCAGCTGACACATCAGACCGTCAAGCTCACCCCTGGAGACAGGAAGCCGAGGAGAGAGATATAAACTGCAAATGGTGTACAGTCGTCCCATAAAGACCTTAACAGTAACCACCTGAAGGGGAGCCGCGGTGCCGTTTGGTCATGCCCTTCAAAGGCTTAGGCGATGGAGGAGGCAAATGGACATCAACGACATGGGTAAATTTGTTCAAGTCCGTATTATTCTCGTCGCTTCTTACAGGTGACTCAACTGAGTCGTCGGACAAAAGGGCAAACTTATTGGCCAAATGAACAGGACCACCCGCCCCAACAGAGCGAGTGGTAGCAGGAGGAGTTGTCTTCGGACCGGAGCATAGGATGTCGCACTAGTACCGTCCTTCTGGCGGTAGAGGAGTTCACGGCGGGCGCTACCGAGGCTGATAAATTGACTATTGGCAAGCTGTAGAATGTCTTGCTCCAGGCGATACCTGGGGCATTGCCTGGAACGTACCTGGTGAGCATCACGGCAATGGAAACAATAAGCTGTACCATTGCAATGTTCCTCTGAATGTGAGTCTAGTGCAGAGCAATTACCACATCGCGAAGCTTCCTTACACGAGCTTTTGCCGTGACCGTAGCCATAGCATGAGAAGCACTGAAGAGGGTGAGAAACAAAACGCCTTACCCTAAGGTTGATAGGACCGATATGAACACGGTCAGGAAGGGTTGAACCAAAAAAAGTGAGAAGGACCATGTTGGAGGAGTTCCTCATCTTAGTCACCTTTTGCACAGAAGTAGGATACATTGCTAGTATTTCCTCCTCTGGAAATTCATAAAGGTCTTGACTATAAACACAACCTTTGCTATAATTAAAGGTGGGATGAGCCTTAACAGTCTCAAACATGCTGTCAGAAGGGCATGGGAGATGTTGCAACATCCTCGCTTGCGTAAGATCTTTTGCTCGCACAAGCACCCCCCTCCCGTACTTCTTCAGATTCCCCTCAGGAATTGTGCCTATTTCTTTGGACAGGTACCGGGAGGCATGAATGAAATTCCCATGCCCATTTCTATAGTACGCCACAAACCAACGTGGAGGCGGGATCTGGTGGACTGCTGGAACTGAATTCTCTAAATAGTTTTCAAAAACATTTGGGATGTAATCCATGTCACTCTCTGAAATATTATGTGACTGGAGAAATTCAGTTTTAAAGTCATGGCCGGCAAGGGGCAGAAAGCTACATTTTCATAAGCCAGACGGGCTTCATCACATGACAGAAAAGTTACATAGCACCGCATAGATGGAAAGTCCTTTTCATAAACCAGTCGAATGCATAGAACCGTGCCATACACCTTGAGAAGTGAGTGCAAGGCGTGGTAGGAAAATGATGGATTAACATTTACCATCAAAAGAGAGTCATATGCAGCAGAAACGCGATCCTCAGAAGAACTCCCAGAACAGGAGACTACTGTGGGAGGCCCTTGTGGAGGGGAATCCTCCTTCTCACTCAGACCTGAAGATGACGTCTCGTGGGCCAGGTCAGCCACCCAGGGGCAAGGGAAACCACCTACTGGGACTACAATGGGAGGGAGCGCTGGCTGCCGTGGACGGGGTACCTCGTCCCCATGCGGACCAGTCGTTTTAAAAAGAGGCCCCACATACTACGAATGTTTGTCCACGACAGAGCTGAGACCCCCCTCCCAAAGCATCCCAGCCTGGACACCCAACCATCCAGTACAGGACGGCCCCTACTGGGCGATCCCTCCAGCGGGTGGCTCCGCTGTCCACTGGCAGCCTACGTAGGAACCATTTAGTCTGGCCCCTCACTGGCGACCTTACTAGCATGGGTAGTTCTTTCCCCCTTCGAAAGGGCAGAGAAGGGGCCTAAGCCCCCTCTAGCCTAGGTCACAGGGGCACGCAAGCCCCCCCACCACGACAAGGCGGTTCCCATCTGGGGAGGTTTACTATATGGATTGGGGGGGAATCTTTGAGGCCTCTGAAATGATACACAGGAAGAAGTGCTAAATTCTACAGTGCAAATTATAATCAGGAAAGATATCACTATTTGTTCAAAAGATAAGAGTAAAAATTCAGTATAAAGGTCATTAGTGAGGAATGATGTAAAAAATAATTTTGAGTGTATTATTCATTGCTGCACTTTACTTAAACTGGAAAAAAAATCATATCTAATTAAACATTAGCTTTACCATAGATGATGGAACACCAGACTTTTTTTCTTCTTTGGTAAGTTTTGCAGTGCATGTGGGTCGTATGGCAGACGCCACCATAAATATTCCAGATAAGAGCCTGGCTGCCAGGCATGGGAACTGTAGGTTTACAGTCAATTGGTCCCCAAGCGATTGGTACTCAGGTCATCTTGTCCTGGTCCACAAGTCAATTGTAATTGTAGACAGTTGATCACCAAGTCAGCTGAGACCCAAGACAGTTGAGACTCGAGACAACTGGTCTCCAAACCAATTGAGACTCAAGACAATTGGTCCCCAAACTTACTGAGTACTTACATATCCAAAGACATATGCGAGAGAGAGAGAGAGAGAGAGAGAGAGAGAGAGAGAGAGAGAGAGAGAGAGAGAGAGAGAGAGAGAGAGAGAGAGAGAGAGAGAGAGAGAGAGAGAGAGAGAGAGAGAGAGAGAGAGAGAGAGAGAGAGAGAGAGAGAGACCCAGGACAACTGGTCCCCAAACCAGTCGAGACTCAAGACAATTGATCCCCAAACTTGCTATGTACCTTTGTTCATTTTCTCTCAGTGACTCAGTGTACTTAAATATCCAAATAAGTAAGTAAGTAGTAAGTAAATGTTTATTACCATTATATTACAAACATTATATAAACAATACATGTATAACAGATTTCGGCTCAGTCTGTGAAGCCGAAGCTTCCTGATACTTATTTTTTTAATTTTTTTTTTTTTGCAGTGCGTGTGAAAATAATTAGCAATACCAATAAATGATAATCATAACAATAGTAAAAAATTCCGAAATTAAAACCATAGTAAAAAGAAATAATCAGTAGTAACCATGATAACAAAAGTGTTAACAATAATAATAATAATAATAATAATAATAATAATAATAATAATAATAATAACAGTTTTAGATATCACTTAATTTAGTTGTTTTAAATGTAGGCAAATTACCACTATTAACTAGAAGTTTCATTTTTATTGAGAGAGCATTCCACATATGAGGTCCGGAGCAAAACACACTGTTTCTGAAAAGAACTGTTCTGAACTAAGGACAGATAAGATTGACATTATTACTGCGTGTGTTATGTGATGTGCATACCATTCGGAAAGGATGGGTTCCATGTGTCTGTGTGAGGCATTTGTACATAAATATTAACAAAAAGTATCTATGAATGTTACTGAAATTGAGAAATTTGTAAATGGAAATTACATCATATTTTGAATCATATTTGCTCATGTGAAATATGCACCTGAATATTTTATTTTGGGCTATTTGCAATCTATTTAGAAAATAGGGCCAAGTACACGCCCACACTGATAAACAATACATTAAGTGGGAGTAACAGTGTGTGTAATATATACTGACAAGTGCTTCTGATGTAAGGTTGTTTCTAATTCTATATAAAATACAACACATTCTAGACTTGCTTACAATGGAATTGATTTGAAATTTCCAGTTCATATAAACACCCAAGAATTTAGTGGAACTGACTCTTTCTATTAATGTTCCTTTAAGTGTTAATAGTGGCATGTTGACTGTAATTGAACGGTTTTGAAAATTTATGTAATTAGTTTTTCTGACATTGAGGCTTAGTTTGTTATTTTTAATCCATTTATTTATATTGTCTAGTTCCGTACAGAGATTTATGTATAGATTATCAATGTTCTCATCATGTAATAGTAAACTTGTGTCATCAGCATATAGAGTGTATTTGAATTTAGTTCTGATGTTAGTGATGTCGTTGATATAAATGAAAAACAGAACTGGTCCTAAAATGGATCCTTGTGGTACACCCTTATTGGTTAGTTTGAAAGAAGAGTAGCTGAATTACATAATACAGCCTGATATCTGTGAGAGATGTAAATTTCAAATAACCTTAATGCAACACCCCAAATACCAAAATTACAAAGCTTGTTCAAAAGAATTCTATGACATAGTGAATCAAAAGCCTTAGAAAGGTCTAAAAATATTCCAGCAACATAATCTTTCTTATCAAGGTATTTGTAAACATTTGAGGTAAATTGAGAAATAGCTGATTCAGTAGAGCGTCCATGCTGACAGTCTGAGAATAAGTTATTATTTTCAATATAATCAACAAGACGAAAACATATAACCTTTTCAAAAACTTTGCTCACTGCAGGAAGAACTGATATGGGTCTGTAATTGTTAATGTCATTTCTACTGCCAGATTTGAATACTGGGATAACTTTGGCTTTTTTAAGTTCGTCGGGAAATATTCCTGTTTTGAGAGAGAGAGAGAGAGAGAGAGAGAGAGAGAGAGAGAGAGAGAGAGAGAGAGAGATTAGTAATATGAGTTAATGGCAGAGATATTTGACAAGCTATGTGTCTTAATACTGAGGGAAAAATATCATCACAGTTTGAAGATGTGGACTTCAGTGACTTAAGGTAGCTCTCTATTTCTTTTTAGGTAGCAGGTGATAAATAAATGGAGTAATTGGGCGAGTTGTCTAAATATTTCAAGAATTCATCTCCAACATTTCCATGGCTTTCTCCTCCAACTTTAAAAAAGTGGTCACTAAATTTATTGGGAATGTCATGAGAATAAGGATTAAGTTCTATTGTCATATTTTTACCATATACAGATCTACCAAGAATGCTATTTATTGATCTCCAATGTGATTTCCAATTACCTTGGTTTTTAACTAACTGGTCTTGATTATATTTTTGTTTAGCAGTTTTCGAGTGACGTTAATTTGTTTCTATATATTCTGTAGCGTTCCTTGAATGTTAATGGCCATTTGTGTGCTAATTTTTCAAGTATATTCTTTTCTCTGATACTGTTCTTTAATGCTGTTGTAATATGTGGACTGCGTACTTTTTTACTGTTTAATTTTATTATTTTTTTGAAGAAAACATTCATTAAGATATTTAAATATTTGAAAAAAAAAATTATAAGCATAATCACGACAATTACAATTTATTATATCAGACCAGTTAATTTCCGAGATTTTAGTTATAAATCTTATAAGGCAGTCGTGACTAAATATTCTTTTTGCTATATGGGTAGGATGAGGAGGAGAATATTTGTAACATTCGAATGTAGAAATTATTGGGTAGTGGTCAATAAGTGTGAATGACGTGGCAGTGACTCAAGTTGGCAAAGTAGTTAATGGAAATAGTGAGTAAGTAAACATCATATTAAAAAGTTTTTGCACATTATCATTATTATTATGTTATAATAGGTCTAGATTGAAATCTCCAAGTATATACAGATCACTATAGTTTTTATGTTTTATAAGATTTAAAGTGTCATTGAGAGCATTATGAAACTGATTTACATTGCTTTGGGATGGTCTGTAAATGCAAATAAATAAAAATGTAGAAATTATTGGGTAGTGGTCAATAAGTGTGGATGACGTGGCAGTGACTCGAGTTGGCAAAGTAGTTAATGGAAATAGTGAGTAAGTAAACATCATATTAAAAAGTTTTTGCACATTATCATTAGTATTATGTTATAATAGGTCTAGATTGAAATCTCCAAGTATATACAGATCACTATAGTTTTTATGTTTTATAAGATTTAAAGTGTCATTGAGAGCATTATGAAACTGATTTACACTGCTTTGGGATGGTCTGTAAATGCAAATAAATAAAAATGTTTTATCATTAATTTTGGCTTCAATTCCCAAGCTCTCATTAAAAGGCTCTGATAGAGAAAATTCTAAAATCTTAGAGGATGTGTACTTACATGAGATATAAATGGCCACTCCCCCTCCATACTTGTTTCTGTTGTTAGTGAACATGTTGTAATCCGGTAAGGTATATAATGAGGAAATATCTGCATCCAGTCAGGTTTCTATAAAACCTAATACATCAAAACACATGTGACTTGAAAGGACAGTATCTACAAAATATTGAAAATTGGATATTGATCTAATATTCAATGTTGATACATTCATCATAGTGTTGTTATTAGATAAGGAAAGCAATCTAGGAAAGTGTATTCTGATTTACAGAAGTTTACATTCATTACCTGCATATAAAATTGGTTAACATCAAGGTCGTCATTATAAACATTGTCTTGCACATTATATGGTTCATAACAGTCGTGAAATTCTTGTTCTTTTAAATTATTTGACCCATAATAATTCAATAAGTCTTCATTATTAACACAGGCAAAAGGAAAAATATTAATACAGTTTGCTAAGGTAAAAGTGGTGGTGGTGGTGGTGGTGGTAGTAGTAATAGTAGTAGTAGTAGTAGTAGTAGTAGTAGTAGTAGTAGTAGTAGGGACAGTATCAGTAGTAGAGGTAGTAATAGTGTAGTATTAGTACTAGTGCCAGTAGTGGTACTATACCAGTAGCAGTAGTAGTTGTACCAGTGATAGCAGCAGCAGCAGCAGCAATACTAGTAGCACCAGCAGTGCTACGTCGTAGTATCTCCAGTAGAACTAACAGCAACAGCAGCAGCACCAGTAATACCAGTAGCAGTAGTGAAGCTATATAATAGTAGCAAATGATAAAGGATAACAGTAGTAGTATTACTTTAGTGCCCCTATAATTATCAATAGTGTAAGTAGTAGTAGTAATTGTAGTACAGGTGGCAGTATAAGCGGTAATAGTAACTGTAGTATAGGTGGCAATAGTAGTAGTAATCTAACAAGTAAGAATGGGAGTTATTGTGTAATGAATAGAATCATTGTAATGATAATAATTGGGTTAATAATACCAGTGGTATAAAATAAAAGTAACTGTATAATTAGTATACTAGTTGCGGTAATAGTAGTAGTAGAAGAAATAAACAGTTGTACAAGTGGTTGTAAAATCATTAGTAATAATAGTATGGGAAGTAATGACGGTATGAATAGTAATATATTGTAGTAGTAGAAGTAGTAGTAGTAGGTAGCAGTAAGAAAAACAGAAGTGTAGAAATAACAATTGCATAAGTAATAGTACAAGTACTATTACTGTAGTGACAATAGTTGAGGACGTGGTAGTAGTAGTGTCAGTAGTGGCAATGGTAGTAGGGATAGTAACAGAACAGTAGTGGTAATGACCGTAGTGGTAGTGAGAGCAGCATTAGTAACAGTAGTGTTAGTAAGAGCAATGATAGTGACAGTAGTGATAGTGGCAGTAATGTTAGCGATATTATCGATAGCAACACTAGTGACAGTGACTGTAGTGGTAATGACAGTAGTATTACTTATCATTTCTTACGAACCCCGGAGTTGTATCTACCTCCTCTTCCCGCGGGTGTCCTTACGACTTGCAACGAGAAGGGTAGAGCAGGAGGGAGATGAACCACTGACGCCAGGCCCAGGGGCCACACCACCATCTAACACCGTCAGCACCGTCGCCAGTTCCATGTGTGTGTCCATCAGCATCAGTTCCATCGCCTCCCACAGGAGGACCACCACCAGCAGTCCGGACAGCAAGGTTCCTTTCACCTCCCGTAGCTACCACATCAACACCGCCAGCAGCACCATCGCATACACCAGGACTGGCACCACTCTCAGGAGAGGCACTAGCAGCCGCTGACCCTCCTGTCCGCCGTGACGAGCCACCACCAACTGATGAAGCAGCAGCAGAGTTGGCCCGGGTAGTGACCTCGCCAATCCGGGCTAATGAATCCTCCGTCGACACAGGATCTCAACTCGACCTCACTATGATAATTAATCTTGTGTGACGAAAATAGGCGATCTTGCCCTCAGATCGAGCTTGCTTCATAAGTGGGATCTGAGCTTTCACAATTTCCTGGGACGCAGGGCACAGCTCTTCATTTATTAATATTCCAGTACCTTTGAGTTTCTTGGCATTCCTAATCACTGTTTCTCTATCACTGTAGTTTTCAAATCTGGCAACAATCGCTCTGGGTGATGATTGTCCGACTGTTCCCACCCTGTGTGCTCGTTCGATCTTCATAGGTGGTAATTGAAGTTTGTTTTGAAGCAATGTTGACACTTCAATGACAGTTTGCTCCCAGGTATCACCATTCCGTGATTCACTTAGTCCAGTGATACGTATGTTCTTTCTGCGGTTATAGTCCTCTTGGTAGTTGACTCTTTGTTTGAGGTTTTCAACACTGGTCTCAAGTTCTAGAATGATGGATTTCAGATCAATCTCGGACTTTTGAAGCGTTCTTACTGTTCCTTGCTGATCGCCAAATTCTGCTTGTGAGAACTCAAGAATTCTAGTTTGTTCTTTGATATTTGTTTCCAGTTCACTAATTCTCAGGCTGAATTAGTTGACCACAACATCCAAGGCACTTCGAAAAGCCTGACTCTGAGAGTCCAGTAGAACTTTCAGTGTGTCACAATTGGTTGTATGTCAGGAACAATAGGGAAAACGTGCGTTCATCACCACAGCTATTGTGTAATTCACCTCGGTCGCCTGTTGGTCACCCAGCCAGGTTTCTCCATTACGGAGCGAGCTCAGAGCTCATAGACCGATCTTCGGGTAGGACTGAGACCACAACACACAACACACACCGGGAAAGCGAGGCCACAACCCCTCGAGTTACATCCCGTACCTGTGGGTATGTAATGTAATGTATCATATGTATTCCCTGTACCTCTGATTATCGTACGCCTGGCAACCCTACGTAAGCCTCAGTCTTGCTGGCGTCTCCAAGGCAGGCACGCGTACGGGGGTCCTTCCAAGGCTTTCTCTGTGTTCCTCTGCCTGAATACACCTACTGCAGTTAGTACGTGTTTCTATGAAGAACCTTCACCTTCGTGGCTGTACTGTCCCGACAGCTACCCAACACCACATGGCGCAGTGAGTAGGATCACGAGTCTTCCCGACGCCATCGCCGCCGCGCCAGCAAGGGACTCCACTGCCTCTTCACGCCCTTCCCTGGGTTTTACGGAGCTTCAGTGACTCTTGTGACAGTGCGTGCAGTGCCTAGTGTTGTGTGTGCAGTGCTGTGATAGTGTGTGCGGTGTCGTGCCTTTGCGTGTAGTGTTTTGCATTCTAGTCTTCCCTCGCCGCTCATAAGGGACGCTACACCCTTGGCGGGAGACAGACCTCGCAGCATCACATCCTCCTCGTCCAGCGCGCAGCGGGTAACTGAAGTGGCCAGTGTTGCCAGATGGCGCAGGTGAAATTTCAGTAGAAATGTACGGAAAAATTCAGTAGATATAGGTAAAAAATCAGTAGACACACTCGATAATATATGTACATATAATCAAATTAAAAATGTTTTTATATGAATATATTTGAAGTAGTGAAATTAAATTAAGAAACTTTCTGTAAGAACCGTACTGCAATACTTTATTATAATATGCTGGTAGAAAAAAATTACTTCTTTCACAAAACAAAACGAACTACCTTAGTTTAGCCTAACATACATCAGTCTTCTACTTCATCATCATCAGCAGTGGTTTCAGCTGCTGTTTCCTGCTCACATTAAATTATTCTTGTACATTTCACTATTCATTCTTTTAACCATTTCTTTTTTTATTTCAAAATCATGACAATTATAATTTGATATAATTCTTTTTGTGTGAAGCATCCCACTAATAGTTTTAGTTGACAGTCTGTTTCTCAGTTTTGTTTTCATGAGATTTATGCTTGAAAATACTCACTCCACCGTTGCACTTGAGTGAGGCAAGCACAACAAATTAAGCATGAAGGTAGAGAGGTGTGGGTACATTGGCTCATTATCCGTGATCCACAAAAAGGGGAGGGGAGGCGAAATACGCATTTACTACTTGATTCCAACTGGGAGTGGAGGAGGAAGGAGGCCAAATACGTGTACTGAGTCTGATTTCTTGGGGGGAGTGGGGGAAGGAAAGGAAGGGAGGGACATGTTACGTGGGAAACAAACAAGGGTATAGGAGGGTTATAAACTGAATAAATATTATTTATACTACTGTGGGCACTACATGCAGGCACTACCAGAGGCCTATATAGCTTCGCTAACCCCCCACCCCACCCCTTCTGCTCTGCTCACTCCCTTCCCCTCTAATGAATTTCGAACTACCAGTAACCGGGAAGTTTAATTTCTGGAGAAATTCTGGAGAACCTATCAAAATTCTGTAGATTGCAGCAATAATTCGGTATTTCATGAGATTCGTCGGAATTTCAGTAGATCTCATGAAATTTCGGTAGATCTGGCAACACTGGAAGTGGCGGTGCCTTCCTTGCGGGGAGCGACACGCAGAGTACCGACGACCGATTTGCCAGATACTGCCACACACGCGCACTCCCATGCATTAACTTTATATAAAACCCAGCTGTTCACGGGTTTCTCTATTGATTGTGGGGATGCTTCCTGTCTGTTCACGGGTTCTCCTTGTTCATCATGTCGCTCCCGCGTCCTTCGCCCGAGTGCAGCGACAGGAACACCAGCAGGAAACCCTTCAGTTTTCAGACGACGAAGCCAGTCCCCGGGGGAGTCCGGGTGGCTTACCCTTGGGCCCGCCGCTACTCACCCCCCACCTGCCCCACTCCTCGCTTCAACCCCACCAGTCTCCTCCCGCGCATCAAGACGGTACCGTTCTTCACCTCATCAAATACGTGGAGGAATCACGTCTGTCAGCTGATTTGCGTAGAAGACAGGAGGATGAGGAAAGGCGGCGAGCAGAGGAGTCAAGAAGGGAAGCAGAGGAAATGAGACACAGGGATGACAACGAGCGTTTCATGGCACTGCTACAACTGTTGTCAGTTCAGGCATCGCCAGCCCAACACCAGCCGTCTCCAGCCCACTTACCTGTTCCCTTACCAACACTCAGCCCTTTCGCTCCAGCCTATCAGCCTGCAGTCACTGGTCTCGTGGGGACTACACCTGTTGCAGCGGGTGCTACTCCCGTCACTGCCTTGTCTGCCGTGACAGATGCTCCAACAGTCGCCGCCCCGCCGGCTCTCGTGACAGCTGTTCCAACAGTTGCCACCCTGCCACCCCCCGCCGTAACTGCCGTTACGTCCACAGCAGGCCCCCCCACAGGCAAACCTGTGGCTCAGAATCCGCCCATCCTGCAAGCCGACGCCACCTACCAGATGTTCAGGCAATGGCGTCGCCGGTGGCATGATTTCTGTCATGATTGATCTGCAGCGCCTTCCCAACGGTTTCCTAGCGGGTGGGCTTTGAGATAGTGGGTACCCAAAAAGTATCCCCTTTAGCCCATAAATTCCCGTGAAAAGCCCACATAGTATAAAAAAAAAAAAAGCAGTTGATCCAGCTACGGATGTCTGTTTCCCTGGAGGTTCAGAGGACTCTTGAACACACTCTCGGGATCGCTCCTGACACACTGTTAGCCGTGGATGAAGTCCTCGATGTGTTGCAATCCCACTTCAAGAGTCAACGTAACGAGGCTCTCCGCCGCCGTGAACTCCTGTGCTGCAAACAGGCAGTGGGTGAGTCTTTTTCTGATTTCTATGTCTGCCTGAAAAACCTTGCTGAAGAGGTCGACCTTTGCTCCGGTGACCCAGTGACTTGTGCTGAGACCCAGCTGAAGATGGTTTTGCTCATGGGCATCAGAGAGGAGGAGCTCGTTCAACGCCTCATCTCTATGGACTCAGGTGCCCCTCTCCAGGACCTGGTCACCTGCTGCCGCTCGTATGAGGCCGCCCGGAACACAGCATCCGCCATCCAGTCGTCTCCAAGTCAGCTGTTCTCCATCTCTGCCTACAGACGGGAAAAGCGACGTGACAAGGCTGCCTCCTCACTTCAGCAACCGCCTTCGGAACAACGAGGGAAGCCTGCAGCCGTTGACGTGTCCCAACCCTGCCAGTGTTGCTCCCGCCGGCACTCATATGGTCAGTGCCCTACTGTCGACAGCACCTGCGGACGCAAGGGCCATTGGGCAAAGACTGCCAGGTGCCCTGCCAAAGACACCCAATGTCGTGCCTGTAAAAAGACTGGGCATTACGACAAGTGCTGCAGGTTAAAAAATGCGACTCACAGCCAGAACAACTCTCACGCTACGTCACAGAAGAAGAGCTCCTGCCGCTGTGTGACTCGCAGTCCAGCGTCTGAGGCCATGACTCCTAAACCTGTGTGTATTCACCTGACGCATGGAGGATCCACTTCTCACCTCCAAATGCTGCCAGATACAGGCGCGGACGTCACAGTCATTGGCCAGCGACACCTCAGCATTCTTCAAATCCCCAGGAACAGCCTACAGCCTCTACCTCCCGTGCACACGTTGACGGCGGACGGTTCAGAGATGACACCTGCCCTGTGATGTTTTCAAGCTACCTTACGGCTCGGGCAAAAGTCTTGCATCGCCCAGATCCAAGTTCACGATGGCGTCCAGACCCAACTCCTCTCCTATGGCCACTGCAAGGAACTGGCCATCATCTCCCCGGAGTTCCCGAAGCCGATTCTCAAGGTCAAGCATGTTAACCGGTGAAGCGAGCGGCCCCTCCCTGCCATCACGTCTCCATATGCTGTAAAGGAGTACTTCCTTCGTGAGTTTTCAGACGTACTTCTCTCCAAGGAGGATCTGAGGAAGGCTCCCCTGAAGCCCATGGTCGCACAGCCCATGCAGATCCACCTGAAGGAGGGCGCTACACCGTTCGCCATTCACACACCACGACAGATCCCCTTCGCATTCAAGCAGCAAGTCAAGGATGAGCTGGACTCCATGGTGCGTCAAGGGATAATTGAGCCTGCCGGCGATGAGCCGTCTGCCTGGTGTCACCCCTTGGTCGTCGTGGCTAAGGACAAGGGAGTTCGCATCACGGTGGACCTCACAAAGCTCAATAGCCAGGTTTCTCGCCCAGCTCACCCAGCACCAACACCTTACGCCGCTGTCCGCAGAGTCACTCCGCTTCTTCACGACAGCAGATGCTCTGTGTGGGTACTGGCAGTTGGTACTTGACGAGAAGGATCGCCACCTCACAACTTTCATCACCCCGTTCGGCCGGTTTAGGCATTGCCGAGGCCCCATGGGCTTCGCAGCTACTGGTGACGCCTACTGCCACCGCGGCGACTTGGCAATCCAAGGGTTGGAGAATTGTGTCAACGTGTTGGACGACATTCTTCTCTTTGATGATGACTTCCCCACACACTTGCAGAGGATTCATCAGATGCTCAGCAGATGCAGAGAGCACGGGATCACCCTCAACAAGGACAAGTTTTCAGTTGCCAAGCCTCAGGTCCGATTCTGTGGCTACAACCTCTCCCCCTCTGGCTCCCCCCTTGTCGTGGTGGGGGGGCTTGCGTGCCCCTGTGACCTGGCGAGCTAGGCTAGAGGGGGCTTAGGCCCCTGCTCTGCCCTTTCGAGGGGTAGAGGGCTACCCATGCTAGTAAGGTCGCCAGTGAGGGGTCAGACTAAATGGTTCCTACGTAGGCTGCCAGTGGACCAGCGGAGCCAACCGCTGGAGGGATCACCCAGTAGGGGCCGTCCTGTGCTGGATGATTGGGTGACCAGGCTGGGATGCTTTGTGAGGGGGGTCTCAGCTCTGTCGTGGACAAACATTCGTATCATGTGGGGCCTGTTTTTAAACGACTGGTCCGCATGGGAACGAGGTACCCCGTCCACGGCAGCCAGCGCTCCCTCCCACTGTAGTCCCAGTAGGTGGTTTCCCTTGCCCCTGGGGCCATTTTTTATGTAACTATATATATATGGTGAGACACAAAAAACTCTCAGGTTATCGTGAGGTGGCTGACCTGGCCCGCGAGAAGTCATCTTCAGGTCTGAGTGGGAAGGAGGATTCCCCTCCGCAGCAGTCTCCCGTTTGGGAGTTATTCTGAGGGAAGTATTTCTGCTGCATATGACTCCCTTGTGATGGTAAATGTTAACCCATCATTTTCTTATCACGCCTTGCACTCACTTCTCAAGGTGTATGGCACGGTTCTTCGCATTCGACTTGTTTATGATAAGGATTTTCCATCTAACCGCTGCTATGTGACTTTTCTATCATGTGACGAATCTCGTCTGGCTTATGAACATGTAGCATCTCTTCCCCTTGCTGGCTCTGGCTTTAAGACAGAACTTCTCCACTCTCGCAATATTTCGGACAGTGACATGGACTACATCCCAAATCTTTTTGACCACCATTCTGAGAGTTCAGTTCCTGAAGTCCGCCAGATCCCGCCTCCACGTTGGTTTGTGGCCTACTATAAAAATGGGCGCGGGAATTTCATCCTCGCCTCCCGGTACTTGTCCAAAGAGATCGGCACGATTCCTGAGGAAAACCTCAAGAAATACGGGAAGGGGTGTTAGTGCGAGCGAAAGATATCACGCAGGCAAGAATGTTGCAACATCTACCATGTCCTTCTGACAGCATGTTTGAGATTATAAAGGCACATCCCATCTTTAATTACAGTAAAGGTTGTGTGTACAGTCAGGATCTTTATGAATTCCCGGATGAGGAAATACTAGCAATGTGTCCTAGCTCAGTCCAAAAGGTGACAAAGATGAGGAACTCCGCCAACATGGTCCTCCTCACCTTTTTTGGTTCCACCCTCCCTGACCGTGTTAATATCGGACCTATTAATCTTAGGGTGAGGCGCTTTGTTTCTCGTCCTCTTCAGTGTTTCTCATGCTATGGCTACGGTCACGGCAAAAGCTCCTGTAAGAAGCTTCCCGATGTGGTAATTGCTCTGCACTAGACTCACATTCTGAGGAGCATTGCAATGCTGCTGCTTATTGTTTCATTGCCGTGATGCTCACCAGGTACGTTCCAGGCAATGCCCTAGGTATCGCCTGGAGCAGGACATTCTACAGCTTGCTAATAGTCAGTTTATCAGCCTCGGTAGCGCCCGCCGTGAACTCCTGTACCGCCAGAAGGACGGTACTGGTGCGACATCCTATGCTTCATTGGCCGCTCGCTCTTCAGTTGAGTCTGCCGGTCCAAAGACAACCCTTCTGCTACCTCTCGCTCTGTTGGGGCGGGTGGTCCTGTTCATTTGGCCAATAGGTTTGCCTTTTGTCTGATGACTCAGTTGAGTCACCTGTAAGAAGCGACGAGAATAATACGGACTTGACCAAAGTTACCCATGTAGTTGATGTCCATTTGCCTCCTGTATCGCCTAAGCCTTTGAAGGGCATGACCAAACGGCACCGCGGCTCTGCGGAGTCGATAGATTTAGCTCAGCCTAAGCAATCTAAGGTTTCTCCCGGTGCACACGGTCGTGAGTCCTCCAGGGACCGCTCTGCAATGGTAGCTCCAGTAGTTTCTGTCCAGCCTCCTGTGACGCCTCCGTCTCAGATCGGGCTTCTTGTGATGAGGACGGTCTTAGCATGGAGACGTCCGATGATATTGTCACAGCCGTCCCTCGTGGACCCGCTGTGTCAAAAGTGCAGTCCAGCCTGACCTCGTCCTCCGAGGACCGGTAGGAGTGATGATGGTTCGCATCACTCACCGGAAGCCGAAAGGCAGCGGTCCAAGGACCCGGCACATCCCAATTCTCGGTGTCTTCTCGTCGGTTGATTATTTCTAGTCAGGTGAGTCACGGGCAGCCTTCAAAAGGCTCGCCCGTCCACTGCACCCAAATAGTCATCTTCAAGCTTCTACAGTGGAACTGTAGAGGCCTTCGCGCCTCGTGGGGGAAACTCCGAGCTTTGCTGTCGGAGTTCTCTCCAGTCTGTGTAGCTCTACAAGAGACTATGCTAGGTGATAATACTTATTCTAGTCCTCCTGGCTATCGTGCCTTTTTTAGTACTCCTTTCCCTGACCAGGGCCACCACGGTGGCACAGCTATTCTAGTCCGTCAGGATATACCTGTTATCCCGTTACAACTTAACTCTCCCCTTCAGGTGGTTGCTGTTAAGGTCTTTATGGAACGACTGTACACCATTTGCAGTTTATATCTCCCTTCTCGGCTTCCTGTCTCCAGGGGTGAGCTTGACTCTGCCTTTTTGTTGGGAGATTTTAATGGCCGTCACCCACGGTGGGATGAAGGTGCTAGTAATCTGCGTGGGGTTTTAATCGGTTCTTTTATTGAGGATGAGGGATTAGAGGTTTTAAATTCTGGGGATGTTACACATTTCCACAGTCCTACTGGGACTTTTACAGCTATCGATCTTTCTCTTTGTACATCTAATTCTTTCCTCGATTTTAATTGGCGAGTCTTACCGGATTTACACGGTAGTGACCACTTTCCGATTTTATTGGAATCTGTGAACTCGGAGCCACAGTCCCGGTCCCCACGCTGGGTTTTAGATAAGGCAGATTGGCGTCGATTCACAGACCTTAGCTCTTTTATCCGTCCGCTGGCTGACTTTTCTACTTGTGCTGAGGCTGTTGATTATTTTACCGATTTTTAATTTCTTTAGCGCTTCAGACAATCCCTAGGACGTCAGGTCGCTTTACTAAGCGTCCGTTCCTTGGTGGAACGCAGCATGCACTGCAGCGGTGAAAGAGAAACGGGCAGCTTTCTCTCGTCTCCGGCGACATCGTGGGGACCCGCAGTGCCTGGAAGCTTTTCGGCGCTGCCGAGCTCGGGCCCGCCGCGTTTTGAAAGAGGCACAAAGAGCCTCGTGGAAAGCCTATGTCTCTTCCATAAACGTCCGCACCCCTCTTACGGATGTCTTCAACAAAGTCCGCCGAATTGCTGGGAAGTATTCTGCTCCTTCCCCACCAATTTTGTTGTCTGCTGGGCGAACGGTGGCAGACCCTAGGAATGTCGCCGACCTCTTCGCAGAGCACTTTGCCAGTGTTTCCCCGAGGCATCCTGCAGCTCCGGGCGCACGTCACCGCCAGAGAATGGAATCTCTCGGCATAAACTTTTCTTCGGCTGGAGGGGAGTCTTATAATGTCCCTTTCTCTGCTTCCGAGTTGCGGACTGCTTTGTCCCAGTGTCATGACTCTTCTCCTGGGCCAGATGATATACCTTATGCCTTCTTGCGCCACATGTCTGACACTGCTTTTAACTTTCTTTTAAATCTTTATAATATGATTTGGCATACCGGTGACTTTCCATCTTCTTGGGCTGTGGCAGTGGTTCTCCCATTTCCGAAGCCTGGGAAAGATAATCTCCAGGCTACGAACTACCGTCCTATATCTTTGACATCCTGCATTTGTAAAGTGTTAGAAAAGATGGTAAATGTAAGACTCATGTGGTACTTGGAGAGGGAAGTACTTGTCATCGGTACAGTACGGCTTCCGAAAGATGAGGTCTACTACTGATGCTCTTTTATCCCTAGAGTCTTCCATTTGTGAGGCCTTCGCTAATCACCACCATCAAGTAACAGTCTTTTTGACCTGGAGAAGGCCTACGACACGGCTTGGTGTCATGGCATTTTACAGTCTTTGTTTAATTTTGGCCTTCGTGGCCACCTTCCTATTTTATCCAGCAGTTTTTATCCAGACGTTTTTACGGGTTCGAGTGGGAGTGTTCTCTCTGAGGCTACTGCTCTAAATGACGGTGTCCCACAGGAAGTATTCTTAGTGTTACATTATTTGCAGTCGCCATAAATGGTGTTATTGATACTCTCCCAGATGGCATTCACAGCTCCTTATATGTTGATGATTTATGTATTTCTTTTGCTGCTGCTAGGATGTCACTGATTGAGCGCAAGCTCCAACTGGCGATCAATAGGGTGTCCAGTTGGGCCAACATGAACGGTTTTCGATTCTCCACCTCGAAGACCGTAGCTATGCATTTTGTCGCAACCGTGGTGTCCATCCAGACCCTGATTTATACCTCGCCAATAGACGCCTCTCATGCGTGGAGGCGACTCGATATCTTGGCCTTTATTTGACAACCGTCTCACCTGGGTTCCCCATTTCCGTTCTCTTAAGGCGTCTTGTCGGCAGGCATTATCCCTTCTTCGGGTTTTAAGTCACACCTCTTGGGGTGCGGACAGGGACACGTTGCTGCTGCTTCACCGTACACTCATACTTCCGAAGCTGGAATACGGCTGTGAGATCTACTCATCCGCAACGGATGCACGACTACGCACGCTTGACCCCGTGTATTATGCTGGGGTCCGCTTGGCTACGGGTGCATTTAGGACATCTCCAATACCTAGCCTTCTAGTGGATGCTGGTTTCTGGCCGCTCGACCTCCGGCGCCAGTCTTCGATGCTCCGGGGTTGGTTTTGCACCCACCGTCTTCCTGATTCTGTCCCCTGTGTGTCAATGTTGCGGGACTCGCGCTTGCAGGCGTATGTCACTCGACCGAGTCTCCCTAAACCTTTTGGCCTACGAGTTGCAAATCTCATGTCAGAGTTATCTATCGACCCCACTCCTGTGAACTCTTTCCGGCTCCCCCGAGTTGGTTATTGGCAGCTTCCTGTTACCTCATTATGCCCTCCTGCCATGGATGGCAAAAAGGATTTTCTGCCAGCTTTGTCCCACAGACGGTTTTTATGCATTCTGATGATATCCCTGTTTTTACTGATGGTTCCAAATCCGACGCAGGCGTTGGATTTAGTGTTTTTCCCTCTTTTTATCGATGTGGCAGCCTTCCTGCAGTGGCATCCGTTTTCACTGCAGAGCTGTCTGCCATAGTCTTAGCTTTACAGATCATTTTTACTCTCCCGGTTTCGTCTTTTACAATTTTTAGTGACTCGCAGTGCTCTTACTGCTCTCTTCCACTATCTCCTTAACCCATTGGTTTTATCAGCCCTAGAGTGGCTATACCTACTTACCAGAAGAGGATATCGTGTTGGGTTCTGTTGGGTCCCTGGTCACGTTGGTGTTCCAGGAATGAACACGCAGACCGCCTCGCTAAAGAGGCAGCAAGTCGCGCTCCATCTCCTGCCCTGTTCCGTTTCGAGATGTATTTCCTCTAATTCGTGAGGCAGTTGCAGCAATTTGGCAGAGGAGATGGCTAACGGGGGTAGCAACTTCGAAAATGGGAGAGCTCACTACTTCCTCTATCCCTCAGTGGACATACACCCATATCCGGGATCGCCGAGCATAGACTTTATTGGCGCGACTGCGTATAGGTCACACGTACCTTACAAAATAAGTTCCTGTTGACCAGGGACCCTCAACCTTACTGTGATGACTGCTTGGTGCCGCTAACGGTTCGGCACCTCCTAGTGGAGTGCCCTAGTTTGACTGACTTAAGACACCGCTACCTCTACCGCTGTCGCAGTGGAGATAGCGGTGTCTATTATATCTCAAAGGTCCTTGGACCAGAGTGCCTGGCCCAGGGCCATGATGTTTTTCGTGTTTTGAGAGAAGCTGGCCTTCTCCCAAAGCTGTGAATTTTATTTGATTATATTATATGTATTTTAATTTTTTATTACTTTTATTGTATACTGTATTTTAGTTAGTTTTGATCTCAGAATTTTACTTTGTTTTTAGTTTTGTAGTTTTTAATTGCTTTTATTTATTTATTTATTTATTATTTTTTTTACGGTCTTTTTAATTTTACGATGTCTTTTTAACATTTCGTAGCGGAGCCAAATGACCGCTGATGTTGTGGCGCCTTATTTTAACACCTCCCCCCTCTGGCATCTCTGCAGGCGAAGACCGCGTCAGTGAAATCCGAGACTTTCCTACGCCCGCGAACTTGACTGACCTCCGCTCCTTTATGGGCCTTGTGAACCAGCTGTCAGAGTTCACCCCGGACATAGCAGCCCAGCCCAGCTTCTTCGCCCTCTCTTGAGCCCTAAACGGACGTTCACTTGGACAGCGGACCATGATGAAGCCTTCAACCATGTCAAGACGGTGCTTCTCCAGCCTCCTGTTCTGGCCCACGTTGATCGAGCGTTACCAGTCATCCTCCAGACGGATGCCTCCCGCCTTCATGGGATTGGGTACGCTCTCCTACAAGATCACGGCCAAGGATGCACACGACTAGTTCAATGTGGCTCACGCTTCCTCACTGACGCTGAGACGCGCTACGCCACCATTGAGCTTGAGCTGCTTGCCGTTGTATGGGCCATGTCCAAGTGTCGGCTCCACCTCATAGGCCTACAGCACTTCACGCTGATGACGGACCATAGGCCACTGGTCCCGATCCTGAATGCCTACACTTTGGACGCGATCGAGAATCCCCGTCTCCAACGTCTGAAGGAGAAAATCTCGCCCTACCTCTTCACAGCCGTATGGCGCGCTGGGAAGTTGCTACGCATCCCAGATGCTCTGTCGAGAGCCCCAGTCAGCCACCCCACTCCTGAGGACGAGATGGCGTGCACTGCTGCCACTGCCCACCTGTTGTGTGTCGTAGCTGCCAAAGCTGAAGGCTCCGACCAAAACACACCACACCATGACGCTGATCGGACGCTCCAGGAGTTCAGAGCAGCAGCGAGGGCAGACCCGTCATATGCCCACCTCACCGCCTGCGTGACATCTGGCTTCCCGTCCAACCGGTACGAGCCCCACAGTTCCCTACTTCCCTACTGGAAGCTCCGCGATCACCTCTACGCAGATGGGGAGCTTGTCCTTTATGGCCAGAGGATCGTGGTTCCCGTAGCTTTCCGCCGCCGCACCCTTGCTCGTCTCCATGACAGCCACCGTGGTGTGGAAGCCACACGCCGTCGGGCGAGGCAGACTGTTTTCTGGCCTGGCATTGACTCTGACATCGCCAATACTGTTCGTGCCTGTGAACCATGTCAAGTCCTCCAGCCGAGCCAACAACAGGAACCCCTGATGTGCGACGAGAACCCATCCAGGCCCTTTGAGTCCGTCTCCGCAGACTTCTTCATAGTCGCTGGCAAGTCCTTTCTTGTCATTGCGGGCAGACTCTCGGGATGGCCTGTGATCGTCCCATGTGGTGCGGACACCACAGCCACACGCACCATCCAGATGTTCTGCCGCTATTTCCGGGAAGTGGGTGTCCCCCTCCGTCTCCGCACTGATGGCGGGCCCCAGTTTCCCAGTGCAGACTTCCAGAACTTCATGGAGCGCTGGGGTGTTCACCACATAGTGACTTCGCCGCACTATCCCCAGTCTAATGGCCATGCTGAGGCGGCTGTCAAGTCGGTGAAGCATCTCATCTTGAAGACAGCCCCCTCCGGCAACATTGATACGGAGGAGTTTGCCAGAGGTCTCCTGGAGCTGCGTAACTCTCCCAACTATACAGGACGGTCCCCTTCGCAACACCTCTATGGCCACCTTCTTCGGTCCTGCGTCCCTGCCCACCCAGAGTCCTTCTCCACAGACTGGCAGACCAAGACGGAAGAATGCGACCGCCGCGCTACCGCCCGAGCTGAACAGGTGCAGGCTCATTATGACCAGCACGCCAGGCCCCTCCCCAAACTGTGCATAAGAGCCACAGTCCGCATCCAGGACCCTGTGTCTCTCCGCTGGGATAAGGTCGGTGTGGTCATGGGCTGCAACAGGAAAAGGGAATATGATGTTCGTCTCCCCAGCGGACGTGTCTGGCGACGCAACCGCCGTCTCCTGCGCCCAGTGCCGCCCCATGGTGATGATCCTCCCACCATATCCCTGTGGTCCCTTGGTCAGACGAGAAAAGTCCGTCTGCTTTACTTGCTCCCCCAGTTGCCCCACGTCGTTCCCAGCGGCTCATGGAAAAGAGTTCCGCTCGAGACAGTGCTACGAGCGTGAGGGGGGAGGGGGGTGTAGGTATGTAATGTAATGTATCATATGTATTCCCTGTACCTCTGATTATCGTACGCCTGGCAACCCTACTTAAGCCTCAGTCTTGCTGGCGTCTCCAAGGCAGGCACGCGTACGGGGGTCCTTCCAAGGCTTTCTCTGTGTTCCTCTGCCTGAATACAGCTACTGCAGTTAGTACGTGTTTCTATGAAGAACCTTCACCTTCGTGGCTGTACTGTCCCGACAGCTACCGAACACCACAGTACCTATTTTACTGCTAGGTAAACAGGGGCCACACATTAAGAGGCTTGCCCATTTGCCTCTGCGCTTACCGGGACTCGAACCAGGGCCTCTCGATTGTCAGTCGAGCGTGCTAACCACTACACTACGCGGTGTAGTGTGTGTGTGTGTGTGAGAGAGAGAGAGAGAGAGAGAGAGAGAGAGAGAGATTCAGATTTAGATTCATAACTTTTATTCACTAGATGAAATAATCATACATGTGAAAGAGACTGATTATTGCCCCACAGGCCAGTCGCGTCATTTTTGTGAGGTTATATTTTAAAGTTTACTGTGTGTGTGTTGATGTATATATACACTGACGACGTTGGTGTCGAAAAAAAAAAAATACTGATGTGTTAGATAAATTAAATGTTGATTTGACACTTTACATAATATACATTGAAATAAATGAGGTACTGTCCATTCAGGCGATATTACAGAACTTTGGGTAAGGACTCAGTGTTTCTGGGAGTATCTTAAGAAAGTGTTTAGCAAGGATAACAAGTGTGGGGTTTGGTTCACTGCACTTCTGTCTTAATGATGTCACTCGCACACAGTCTCTCAAGTAGTGTTCAAGAGTATGTCCATCTTCCTCGTTCTGGTGTTGCAATTCTCAGTTGCCAGGTATAAGGGTAGCCTAAGCAGATTCTCGCTCTCACTACCTCACATCGTCGGCTTTCGGCTCGGCGTAGTAGCCGTGTGTCCTCGTCAGCTACCTCACCTAGCCATCGAGCGCTGACACTGATGCCTCCACGCTCGGCCTCTCTCTGCTGTTGTAGTTGCCTCCCCTTCAGGTGTTGTCTTGCCTTCTCTCTTAGTTGTTGGTGGGTTCTTGGGATTACAAGGCTCACTGACGAGCGTTGAGCCGCTTGTATTGCAAAGAAGTCTGCCTTCTCGTTGCTTGAGATCCCAACTTGGGAAGGAACCCAATTGATGGAGATTGTTCTTCCTGCATGGTGAATGGCCTTGGCTGTGGTAATGATGGAGTGTGTCAGGCTAATGTTTTCATTGTTTGGCTTGCACAATGAGGCGATCGATGGCTGTCATGGAGTCAGAGTTGATGAGGATGTCGAGGTTGTGACAGGTGTGGGGCGTGGTCTTTGGCCAGCTTGATAGCAGCTAACTCTGCTTGCGTGGAGGAGGAGTGATCTGTTACTCGGGCAGCTGCGGCGGCGGCGTGGTTCTCGTCTCTGTCCCTCACAGCACACGCAAACGTTGCTCTCGACCGTCTTTGCTCATCTACAGATCCATCGGTGTAGTACACGGCTGCTGCGTTCCCGTTCATGGCTTCATGAATGCTTTGCAGACCTTGTTGGCGAGCCTCCGCCTGTACACTGTCTATTTTTCTTTCTCGGCAGTGGGACAACAGTTATTGTGATCATTTGTGTGCCTGGCGGTAGAGTAGCATCTCTCGTGTCTTCCCAGGTGACAGTATACTCGTTCATCAGGGCCACTGCCTTGCTGATCCACTTTCCCTGTCCTCCTCCTCGTCCCTCGTGGTGGCGGAATAGTGCTGTGTAGACGTGGTCGGGGTGGTCGTCGTGAACACAAGTTCTTATTAGAAAGTTCACTGTTACGAAGTTGATTCTGTCAGCCAATGTGGGGATCTAAGTCACAGCTCTAAGGTTTTCTGTTTTGTTCATTTTGGTGCTCCGCATACAGTTCTGAGTGCTTCGCTTTGGATCGTCTCGAGTGCCTTGGCATCGCTGGCGGTGATGTTGATCAGGGCCCATTGAATTATAGGGTCCCTCCACGCGCAGGACTGGGTAGCCGTGGGCGGGACCAAAGCTTTGTGACGTCACGGGGAGCTCTGCTGGGAGGTGCGCGCTCTCTCTCTCTCTCTCTCTCTCTCTCTCTCTCTCTCCTCCCAGCAGAGCTCCCCGTGACGTCACAGAGCTTTGGTCCCGCCCACGGCTACCCAGTCCTGCGCGTGGAGGGACCCTATAATTCAATGGGCCCTGATGTTGATAAGGGCTGGGCTGGCATAATCTACTAGCGAGCGCACCAACGCCTTGTAGCTGCTGAGTATGACGTAGCTCGACGCTCCCATCCCTTTCCAAGATAGTGCCTTGAGGATTCTGTTTCTTAGACGACATTTGGCTTTTAGGTACTGTATTTCTGCCTTGCATGTGTTATTTCTCGCAACTATAATTCCGAGATATTTGTGTGTGGCCAACCAGTATATGTCACGTCCTTGAATGTGTAGTTTAGTTGGTGGGATGCTACGTGTCTTGGCCATTACTTTCGTTTTTTGTGTGTGACACAGTGAACCCGATCTCTTCGCATTTGGCTATGAGGGCATCCAGCGCCTGTTGCATGTTGTCTGTGGAAATTTCCCACTCGTCTGCAGGACAATGTCGTCAGCATAGCCAATGTGTTGTGTTCCTGCAGGGTAGTTTAGCTGTGCCAACACGTTCATTAAGACATTAAACAACATGGATCTCAGGACTTCTCCTTGTGGTGTGCCATTTTCTAGCAGCTTGTAACCCGAAGCATGACCTTGAAATATTACCCTGGCTTTTCGACCGGTTAGGTAACGCTGGACCCATGTTAGTAGTTTTCCTTTGACTCCCAGACTGATGAACTGTTCTAGGATAACAAGTGGCTGGGCTCGGACAAACGCTTTCTCTATGTCTAGGAACACTGTTGTTTTTGCTTTGTCATTCGCTACACAATTTGCAGCGCTTCGGTGTTGCATGAATCCATTTACTCCAACATCGAGTCGTCCAATCTTGTAGAGGAGGCGGTTGAGTAAGATGCGTTCAAGCATTTTGCACATGGTGGAGGTGAGGCTGATGGGTCTATCTATACTTATTATTTTCCCCAGGCTTGGGTATAGGAACATTGTTGGCCGTTGTCCAGGCTCGAGGCAAATCTCCTTGCATGAGGGACATGTTGAACAGTTGAAGGAGCGGGTCACCCCAAGGCCGCCTGGAGAACAAGACCGGTCCACATCCCTGTGACGTCACGTCCCGACAATCTATCCTGCTCGCCGCTCGCAGCTGGCTATGTTGTTTACCAGTGACCTACAACTCGTCTCCCATCATTCCCCTAATATTTATAGCTTACTAACCTGTTGTTTTCTCACTTTTAAGCTTATAAAATGTAATGTGTCATGTTATAATGAAGATATTTAGTACTCCACTTACATCTTTATTTCCTTTTCTCTATTTTCATACCCGGTAAGCTCCTACACACACACACACACACACACACACACACACACACACACACACACACACACACACACACACACATAATTGTAGAACAAAACGTTCAAGGATAGGTTATCAAATATTAAAGGAAAAGTTCTTTAGAAACACATAGTACATTTTATTAATAACTATTCGATCCATCACAAGTCTATACAATTGCTTTGTATAGAGAAAACTCTAGTAATAAGCAATAATGTAATATTGATAATAATAACAATAATAATAATAATAATAATAATAAAATAAAATAATAATAATAATATTCATAATAGTAAAAATAATAAGGAAACTAGTAACATTACCCTAATAATCTTCTAGCAAAGTCACATTGCCTGAGTAAAGACAAACTTAGTGTATAATTTTCATTTCAAAGCTTGGATTATCACAGAATGCTTGGATAGGTAATTGCACTCAATTAAGGTACCTACATGTAGCTTGGATTATCACACAATGCTTGGATAGGTAATTGCACTCAGTTAAGTTACATGTGTAGGAATTAATAATAATAATAATAATAATAATAATAATAAAAATAATAAGGTAACTAGTAACATAATCCTAATAATGTTTGTAGTATTCTCTGACTAGCCAGGACACGGTTGGAGTGGTAAACTACTGCTGTTTATTATTGTACACACAAGCGAGCGGAGATGAGTGGAGCGGGGGCGGAGTTTCGGTGCTTACTGGGGAGTCCTCGGCTGAACATCCGGCCCGTGACCTCACACCGTCCAGCTGGGGTCAGGTCACTGCACCTGGCCCGGCTTAGGTAGTTCCACACCTGGGCCGGATTAGCGTGAGTAGTAGTAGTAGTAGTAATAGTAGTTGTACTAGTAGTAGTTGTACTAGCAGTAGTAGTAGTAGTAGTAGCAGTAGTAGTGTGGTTCACTACAGTATCCCCCCTCCCCCAAAGAAGGAAAAAAAAAAGAGACATAAGGGGAGTAGCAAGGAGCCTCTAAGAGGCCTGGAAAAAAATAGGGAGTTTCTCCTGAGGCATGCGAGGCCAGGGAGAAGATTATTTTTGTGAAATGACTACCTTCAAGCAGTTCCTGATATCAACTCAAAGATTGAGAATATTTTTTGCAAACCAGCAGCATAGGGCACAGTTCATTACATCATGAAATGTGATCCAATGATAAGACAGCTGTTACATCACCATCAGGACAGGATTAAGCTTGAGTGCGGAGTTTACCAGATTCGTGACAGGTATCATGTACTTATCTGTTACCATTGTCAAAGGTATGGTCATACTGAGGCAAACTGCAATGCCAAAAAAAAAAATGGTGAGCATCCCATTTGATTTAAAAGTGCAGGCAACCACAAGTCCAAGGATTACACATCTACAGAGAAGAAATGCATAAACTGTGTGAGGTTTAAGAAACAGAATACTGATCACTCGGCGAATAATAGTTGTTGTGTTGTGTTGGAAAGTGAGATTGACAGGATCAGAAATATTACAGATTATGGCTACTAATGCTGTGAGCTCTATGTTGAAATGTATTTTATTAAATGTTCAGTCAGTTGGAAACAAGACAATAGAAATCAGAACTTTAATTGGTGATGAGAATCTGGATATTCTTGCTTTGACTGAAACATGGCTGAGTGAATATGATACTGCGAAAATTAAAGAAATGACCCCTGACACTCATACATTTCTACACATAGCATGAATTGAGTACAAGATTAGTGTTATGACTCATCAGGCATTACAGTCTGGAAAACCAGAGTACTTGAGGAACTTACTGGAAACATTCCACCATGACACTACGATGGAGCTGAGACACGATGCAGACCCATACAGACTACATGAACCAAGAAATAACCTTGACATGGGATGTTGAGCATTTGCAAGATGCGCACCAAGGATTTACAGTAAACTGCCAAGTGATATTAAAGGTTGTGCCAGGATCGATATCTTCAAAAAGAAATTGAAGACATATTTGCTCAAGGAAGTTTATGATTTTAACGGCATGGAAATTTGCTCAAGGAAGTTTATGATTTTAACGGCATGTAAATCAAAGACAATTATAGATGCTAGTTGCTTTTGAGGCAGGCTCTGCTGAGCGCTGCCTCGCAGTGGAGCGGAACCTTGAACAAACGTCCCAAGTAACAAGTAAGTAAGTAACAAGAAAAGGGTGAAAGTTCCTGTAGGAGAAGTAAGCCTTTGTTTTAGTTTTGTCCACAACATAACAAAGTGACTCAGGACCATCACATTCGCTCTGAATGCTGTCATTTTTAAATAATTATATGTTACAAGTTCATCAAACCAAACAAAGTATATCAGACACTTGGCAACACAACCTGCAAATAAACCACACGCAGGTGGTTACACTTACTGTAAAACACCTCCATGACATGAAGTAACACATTCAATATACATATCGTGAATTTTACTGCAATCATGATACACTCCCTACACAAACTTAATCATAACACCACTCTTCAACAAAAAGTATGACTAGAGTATGGAGAGATCTAGTTACATTAACATTGATATAAATAATTACTTCTGTGTTTGTTAATTTTGCATTGAAGCAAAACATCTCCAATATTTCTTTTCTGTCTTTGCTTCCGAGGACATACATCTACGACCTGCTTTTAAGAGAGAGGTGTCAAGACATTTGTCCCAGGCTTTTGGCTAATTCTTTGAAATCTTTTAGGGAAGCTGCTATTCCAGTGAGCCTTTTTTTTCTAATATTTTGTTGCCCTAGGCAGCACTCTCTCGCATAAAAAAAAAAAAAAAAAAAAATATATATATATATATATATATATATATATATATATATATATATATATATATATATATATATATATATATTGTTACGTATGCCACACGGCTGCGGTTAACTGCTACAGCTCACTAGTGTTGTTCTGGTAAAATCGCCAACTTTGTTACGGTCAGTACAGTGGGGATTATAAAAACACTCCACAGAGTCCCCACTACTATAACTCACAGCTGCCGTAACCCTCAGGTTCTTTCAAGGTAACCAACAGTGCATAATTTCCCCAATCTCCTCAGCAACTCCTTCTCCTCCTGTACCCAACCAAGTAGAATTTATAAATGGTAGATGCTATGTGTAACAGGGCGAGGCCTTAATACCCCCTAGAGAAACCGCCCACAAGGACAATTCCACCCACTTCTCTATGAAGTATTAATGCCTCTCCGCACGCCTTGTCCACAGACGGTGATGACTCACAGACTGTGACAACACGCTCGGTATATTACTATACTATCCTACTACAACAAAGTGCTTCCTAACACCTGTCAGACTGACATCCCTAGCCTACTACTACTGCAATATATGATGCGTACAGCACATCCGGTGATGTACACACAAGCCCAGACACCACATATGGGTGACAACCACTATACACTGAGTCCAAATACTCGTCGCGGACAAGTCTGGCGGACGACAACTACGTACCACGTACGTACAGCATTCAATAGTGTGCGTGGCTACTACCACTACAATACAGTATACTACTGAAACTATACAAAAGATGGTGGGGGCACACAGCCGACCACCAAACCCCACTGGTGACTACAACGACCAACAGCAAAAACAGGACGAAACAATAACACGTCCCTCCGCGTCGCTCCACCCGAGTGGATGAACACACGAGAAATACAGCCAAACTTACTACACCTCTCCCAGAGCAACAAGCCCATTGCTCTAACAGTCACGGTCTACCCAGTAGCAAGCCAGCTACTCAACAGGAGGGCAAAACTCCCTGACCGATGACTAATGAGTACTTATAAAACACAGTCCAGCCACACGTGTCTCTTACTGTGCCGAGATCGTACGTGTTAACTCTGCTGAAGACTGGCCGGTACTATAAACAGTATACTACTGATACGACACAACAGATGGTGGGGGCACACAGCCGCCCACCAAACACACTGGTGACCACGGCCACCTACAAAACGACAATCAGGACGAGACAGTAACGTGTCTCTCCTCGTCGCCACACCACGAGGGGACGAACGCCAGACAGGAAATGTAGACCCAACCGGCCACACTCCTTAGGACAACAAGCCCGTTGTCCTACACAGCCATGGTCTACCGAGTAACAAGCCAGCTACTCAACAGGAGGGCACAACTCCCAGACCAATGCCTAGCGAGTACTTCGAAAGCCCAGCCGACACACATCTCTCTCACTGTGCCAGACCGACGAGAGTGGTGTCTATCTCCGCTGAAGGCTAACTCGGTACAGAGTCCCGCTCGCAACGAGAAGCAAGAAGAGGGAGGTGGGTTGTGTGCTCAGCAGAACAGCCCGAGGGGCCCGCGATGGGTGGCCATAGGCTTCGCGAATAATGAAATAATAAATTAAAGGGGATTAAGACGGTGCCCATCACAATATATTTACTTATTCATACCTTAGTCTACACAAGTGACGGGTTCATCCTTGTTTCGTATAACAAAGCTGTCTTACTTTAAAGTTTCAAAAAAAAATTTTGAGTCTACAAGTACAGAAAATACTATGAATTAATATATATCCTGATATTTCCTACACATTTTGTTTTACTTGAAAATTTTTAGTGTTTTTGGACTAGTTTTCAGCGGATTATGGCAGTAATTACCGCGTTGGTCCTCCCTAAGCGCCCTCAGGAAAACCGATGAGCAAGACTGGCAGCGGGCCTATCTGAATGGCCTACGGAGGGCCGCTGGTTTGAAATACCTACGGTCTACGGAGGACCGTTCTGTTTTTGTTTATTGGGTCACTATTCCCTATTCTCTTATTCATTATCATCCTTATTTTTTTTTTTTAGGGGAGAAGCCATTAATTTACATCTTTTTTTCTTGGGGAGAGCCATTATTTTGCTTAAATTTGTTTAGAGTAGTTATTATTTTGCTTTATTTTTTGGTGGGTAGGGGAGAACCATAATTTTTTTTTCTTTTTATTGAGGGGGGGAGGGGGAAACCATTATTTTACCTTGATTTTTCTTCCTAACATAGCCTTTGTTGCCCATCATTCATTTGCTTTTTATCTATGTCATCTCGGTGATCTACCTTTTCAATGGATTTTTTGCTTTATTTCGTATATAGCGAAATATAAATACTGTGTACTGGTTGTTTTCTATCATTTTCTTATCCAAATTAACAGCTCCCGGAGTAATCATTAATAAAAAAGTCATGTCAAAATATAAAGATTTCTGGCGAACCAAGTGAGAGCATTTTGATAGAACTGTTTTTTTTTTTTTATGGAAGAGGGAAACTTGCCAAGGGAAAAAATATTAAAACAAAATTCCCACTTTAACTGTAATCTCTTCTCCCTCCACTCTTCTCCCTCCACTATCTCTCTCTCTCTCTCTCTCTCTCTCTCTCTCTCTCTCTCTCTCTCTCTCTCTCTCTCTCTCTCTCTCTCTCTCTGTGTGTGTGTGTGTGTGTGTGTCTCTCTCTCTCTCTCTCTCTCTCTCTCTCTCTCTCTCTCTCTCTCTCTCTCTCTCTCTCTCTCTCTCTCTCTCTCTCTCTCTCTCTCTCTCTCTCTCTCTCTCTCTCTCTCTCTCTCTCTCTCTGTGTGTGTGTGTGTGTGTGTGTGTGTGTGTGTGTGTGTGTGTGTGTGTGTGTGTGTGTGTGTGTGTGTGTGTGTGTGTGTGTGTGTGTGTGTGTGTGTGTGTGTGTGTGTGTGTGTGTCTCTCTCTCTCTCTCTCTCTCTCTCTCTCTCTCTCTCTCTCTCTCTCTCTCTCTCTCTCTCTCTCTCTCTCTCTCTCTCTCTCTCTCTCTCTCTCTCTCTCTCTCTCTCTCTCTCTCTCTCTCTCTCTCTCTCCGTCTCTGTGTGTGTGTGTGTGTGTGTGTGTGTGTGTGTGTGTGTGTGTGTGTGTGTGTGTGTGTGTGTGTGTGTGTGTGTGTGTGTCTGTCTCTCTCTCTCTCTCTCTCTCTCTCTCTCTCTCTCTCTCTCTCTCTCTCTCTCTCTCTCTCTCTCTCTCTCTCTCTCTCTCTCTCTCTCTCTCTCTCTCTCTCTCTCTGTGTGTGTGTGTGTGTGTGTGTGTGTGTGTGTGTGTGTGTGTGTGTGTGTGTGTGTGTGTATCTCTCTCTCTCTCTCTCTCTCTCTCTCTCTCTCTCTCTCTCTCTCTCTCTCTCTCTCTCTCTCTCTCTCTCTCTCTGTCTCTCTAATGCCACCACAAGGATAAGATCATTGATGCACCTTTAAAAGTCACCCAAAACTACCTCGTGTGATTGTATTTACATACTGTCCGAATATATTAGATGAAGGAAACTTTTCAATGCAAAGATAAAAGAAAATAAAGAAAATATCGGTATACCGGTACCAATTCGCCATATCGAAAAGAACCGTATCGATACGTTTCAATCTACCGGTTAATATCGATATCGACTTTTTGTCGAAACCGCACACCACTATAGCAGACCCATGAAATGGAAGTGACCCATAACATGCTCATAATGCAGCCTTGTGTTGAAAAGTTGTTTTTAACACATCCATGCAACACTGTGCCCATCATGAAGAATACAGTAGTGTGTATGGGCCTTAAGAATCACTCCAAACACGTATTTTAATTCTCTGCTAACATATATATTTGCATATTTCTCACATATCTGAATTTTTCTACATCTTGTGTATTCTTTTTTTTTCCCTTTCCATTCACAAATTGTTGAACACACACGTACTCACACGAACTTATGATGTATAGTATTGTTTTGACAATTGTTTTATGCACTCAGTATCCTTGATAATTTATACCACTAGTTATTTTTGCTTGAATAAAACCAAGTGACCAGAAATCTCTCGGTGTTGCTTAAAGTTAAGTATGGCAACCATACTCAGTATTCCTGAGTTTGGAACAGCATAGCAACAATAGAGAATAGCTTAAGGCTTTTAATGGACCTATATAGCGGGAGAAATTCCTTTAGGCAATAGTCGGCTAGCTTCTTCCATCCATGGTTACACTTTCACTTCAGGAAACTACACCATCACTGCAGACCACCAATCACAACCATCACCACCACCATGGCGTATTCCCTGCCTCCAGTACATCAAACATCTCAAGGTGTGGAAAAGAAATAGCTATAATCATTCAGTCACACCTTTATTCAAAAACTTATGCTGTCTAATAGAACCGAGTGGTGGCGAATCAGCCACGAATCTTTCCGAGAAATGAACACTTTTACGCCTGTATTACAATAAACACACATTATCTAATACAGTATACGCACATATTATGGTACTATAAAGTGTGCCCTGCAACACATCTTTATAAAAGACATAAACTTATATATCATTTAATATCTACATGTTACATATGACTTGAATTAGAAGATTGAAACAAATTACTGCTAGCATAAAATCCTTCCACATATCGTACAGTAAACAAACTTGCCAAGGTTCATCCTGTAGCATGTACTAATAACATCCAAATTGGTTCTGTGTCGTAGTATCTATAAACATGGTCTAGTCTGTTGCTGAGATATTTCTGCGTTTAAATATATTTTGTTTCTTGAGAGAATAGAAGAACCATTGATTTGCTAACTGGTTTGTTCTATATGTTACATTTGTGAGAAAAAAAAAAAACATTGTTGTTCTTGTTTTTTTTTTTCCCGTCTCTGTCCTTAGCAGTACGTGAGCTAACCCGACAACTTGCATGGAATCTGGGAGTAAGTGAGATGGAAGCCGCGATTCATGTAATCAGCCAACATGCTATGCTCATCAGAATCCGTCACGAGGCGAACGTGAAAGGGCTTCGAGTAACCTGTCGAGAGAGAGAGAGAGAGAGAGAGAGAGAGAGAGAGAGAATTAGAATTAGAATTAGAATTTATTGTCTTATTCCATTGTTAACAATGGTTATTCTTACAGGTGTACATTGTGACATTCTCGTAGCAAGATACAGATATAGCTAAAATTAAAAATAATGATGAAGTGTCATAATTATAAAAGATTACTAAGACAGTAGAATTCATGTAATAACACTAAAATACGATAAAAGAAGAACATCATGCTAATAAACTATCGTGTAAAAAGAAAACATTAGCGGTAAAACTAGCAGTAAAACTATTACTAAAACATCATAAAATTCAAAATATGAGAATAAATTACAGTAAAACATAAAAACACTAATCATAAAATTGCCACATAGAAAGAGAAGTACTAATGGTGTCACAATTAAAGCTGAAGGTCGTTACTCAGAAGGAAGTTTATAAGTCTTCTTTTGAACGTGAACACATTTCCTATATCTTTTATACACGAGGGCAAGGCGTTCCATAATCGCGGACCTTTTACAGAAATTGATCTCTGGCCATTGTCAGTGCTAGTTCTGGGTATATACAGTAGATTGTGTTGCCTCGTGTTTGTCTGGTTTACATCATTCACACTTAGAAAAGTGACAAACCAACTAGGATATTTCTTTTTTTAGAATATTGAACATAAAAACACATTGCTCGTAATCACATTTTTTGCTAATTTGTAGCCATCTTAATTCATTTGAAATAGGAGAAGCATGGTCATACTTAGATCTATTACCCACAGCCACTTTGGCAGAAAGATGTTGTATTTTTTGTACTCTTTTTAGCTGAGTTTTATTGGTGGTGCCCCACACCAGAGAGAGAGAGAGAGAGAGAGAGAGAGAGAGAGAGAGAGAGAGAGAGAGAGAATGCTTAAGCTCGAATTTACATAAAAAATTCACACACACAAAAAGATTAATAAATAAATAAATAAATAAATAAATAGATAAATAAATAAGATAAAGTAAAATAAAATAAGATATAAAAAAATAAATTAAAATAATTAGATATGGTCGCAAGTAGTTTTCTATATAAAACCGCAAATTAATGGAATGCAGCAGTAGGGCTGACCTGTTTAAAAAAAAAAAAAAAGAGTATACCTGCATGTAATGGAAGCATGATAATGTGCCATTAAAAGGTGATATAGTAAATGCCAAGACATTGCATATTAACCTACCTATTAAGAAAAACTAGATAAAATCAGATGCACACACACACACACAGTGGTTAGAGCGCTGGCTTCACAAGCCAGATGACCGGGGTTCGATTCCCCGGCCGGGTGGAGATATTTGGGTGTGTCTCCTTTCACGTGTAGCCCCTGTTCACCTAGCAGTGAGTAGGTACGGGATGTAAATCGAGGAGTTGTGACCTTGTTGTCCCGGTGTGTGGTGTGTGCCTGGTCTCAGACCTATCCCAAGATCGGAAATAATGAGCTCTGAGCTCGTTCCGTAGGGTAACGTCTGGCTGTCTCGTCAGAGACTGCAGCAGATCAAACAGTGAATTACACACACACACACACACACACACACACCGCGTAGTGTAGTGGTTAGCACGCTCGACTCACAGTTGAGAGGGCCGGGTTCGAATCCCGGTAAGCGGCGAAACAAATGGGCAAGTCTCTTAATGTGTGGCCCCTGTTCACCTAGCAGTAAATAGGTACGGGATGTAACTCGAGGGGTTGTGGCCTCGCTTTCCCGGTGTGTGGAGTGTGTTGTGGTCACAGTTCTACCCGAAGATCGGTCTATGAGCTCTGAGCTCGCTCCGTAATGGGAAAGACTGGCTGGGTGACCAGCAGTTGACCGAGGTGAATTACACACACACACACACAACACACACACACACACACACACACTTACTGGTGACGGTGCCCCACTTGCGTGCGTTCCCCAGCTTTGTGCCACAGAATCGTTCATAACTGTCGCTGCCCTGGTCATCCTTTGCTCCCGGCACCCACAGGTAGTCAGACATACAGCCTTCGTCCGCCACCTAAACCCCATGTCCTTATTTACTTTACTGAAATCTTTGTTTTGTTTTCCTTAACTTAATAATGTGGTCTAGATAAAATTTGGAGTACATTTCTTAAAGATGCCATTGACAGTAAACAAATAATTCATCTAATGGTTGTAATTATGTTTTTGCTATTTGAAATTGCTTAGGGTTACTTAAATGACGTAACCCTGAAAAAAAAAACTAGGCATTTTGCTGCTATACAATTTTTCCCTTAGTCACATACAGTTTACTTTTATCTTAATTGTCTCTTTTATATTTTGTAATCGAGTCTTTAGAATAGTTTAGGGGCTTAAAAAAACACAAAAATCATGATTTATATTCTCTCTCTTTTTTTATTTATCTATTTATTTTTATTTTTTTCCTTCGTGTCCATGCTCTGAAGGACAACAAAAAATGGCCATGGCAGTAATACGGTTATAGTAATAGTATAGGACAGTTTCATTAACCTTGAACATTAATTATATAAATCGAACATTAAATTAATTATAAACTAATTAATAAACAAAGCTACACGTCAATTTCTCTCTCTCTCTCTCTCTCTCTCTCTCTCTCTCTCTCTCTCTCTCTCTCTCTCTCTCTCTCTCTCTCTCTCTCTCTCTCTCTCTCTCTCTCTCTCTCTCGTCTCACCTCGGCCAGCGGAGTAGCGTCCTCGTCCCTGAAGTGCGTTACGTTGGTGAGCGAGAAGCCGTTTTGCCCCATCTGCTGGTACTGAATGCCACAAAATCCTGACTCTGGCTCCACACACACGCTGTAGTCAAGATTGTTGTAGTGACCTGTGGTAGTAAAGGGTAATATGTCTGAAGTCAGATTGCGAGATGAACATTCAGATGAGCATACAGATGCATAGAACATCGATTATGATGATGCTGTTCACATTCTGTATCTACTTTTGAATATCGTGTATGGATAATTTTGGGAGAAGTTAGTTAAAACAGAAGTTTTTTTTGTGATTATCTTGCAATTTTGCTATCAGCATCTTAAATGCGGCTTAATACAAGTCCAAAATCTATTGATTTCGATAATGAAAAAGGTAAAATCCGGTTATACGAACTATCTACTTTTTATTTTTTTTTTTTTGCATTTTTCCAATGTATTTCTTTACGTAGAATCCGAAAATAACATTGGTTTTTTGGAGAAATGGATAGATAAAAAGTTATTCAACTTTAAAGTTATTTATTTCACATAGGGAATAAATAACTTTAAAGTTGAATAACTTTTACCTATTGGTTAGGTTAGGTTAGGTTAGGTTTTAATATTCTCAAATAGCCACTTTAGATTGTATTTAGTATTCATATTAACCTAAATAACGTGATTTTTGCCCTGAAAGAGAGGAAAAATGAAAGTTAGCATTTCTTCAGTATTACATAGGGAATAAATAACTTTAAAGTTGAATAACTTTTTACCTATTGGTTTCTCAAAAAAAAAACAATGTCATTTTTGGATTCTACGGAAAAAAATACATTGGAAAAATGTAAAAATACCCAAAAAATCGATAGTTCGTATAACCGGAAATATCCGTAATGTGACCCAGCTTACTCAGTAACATCGTGATATATGGGTATAGTTATTTTCGTGAGAATTTTAGCATCGTTTTCAAAACAATCGAGCAAAGAACAAGCTTATCACTGGACAGCTGCAGAGTGAGGAGAGAGAGATATGAAAAGTTTTTCTCTTCCTCATGGCAGTGACATGGACATTACAGCAGGAATTAACTATTTGTCCAACAATGTGTTTGTTAAGTGAAACAGGTGGCCAGCCCAGGTTGGGTTAAACAGCAACGCTTTCGCCAGGATATTCGAGTTGCCTGTTCTTAATTAAAATTGTTGTTTCCTTATACTAGTAAGTTGATCTGTTTGGTTTGGGTTTTAAGTGACACAGACTTGTTGTTTTCATGTTCACTGTCGACTGGATTAATACATTTCTGATCAAGGGTGTACTCTTTAAGAAATGTGGAGATGGCCAAACAAATTTCAATGCCAGTTCACGAGAAAATCAACTTATCTACACTTGCTCATGGACAGGGTTTGATTTTGCCTGTGTTACTACTTAGAAGGAATTATGTAAAAAAAAAAAAAAAAAAATTAACGAATTATTGCATCTCTATGTTTATAGAATGACATTGCAGGTATATTCTACATTACCACCCTGAGAGCAAAGAGGACACGTATGTGCTGCCACCAGGTGACAGCCACTAGTTCTGAAAACTCCCCATTATCATCTCATCACTACAGTGCCAGCTCCAGCAGGCAATTTGCACGAATTATATGCCATAACTAGCTTCATATACGAGGTTTTGTTAGCACCACTAGAATCATCAGTGACATGGAATATCAAGATGTATTGTAAAAACTTGAGAAAAAAAAATTATGTATTGAGCTACCAATATATATATATATATATATATATATATATATATATATATATATATATATATATATATATATATATATATATATATATATTGTTACGGTCACGGCTGCGGTTAACTGCTACAGCTCACTAGGGAGAGTGTTATCCTGGCGAGGTCGCCACTTTGTTACGGTCACGGCTACGGTTAACTGCTACAGCTCACTAGAGTGTTATCCTGGCGAGGTCACCACTTTGTTACGGTCACGGCTACAGTTAACTGCTACAGCTCACTAGAGTGTTATCCTGGCGAGGTCGCCAACTTTCTGTTACGTACGCCACTCTAGCTGTGACTATCTGCTGCTGCTCACTGAGGAGTGTGTTGGTCTGGCACGATCGCCAGTTTATTACTGTACAGTTAGTGGGGAATATAACACTCCACCGAGTCCCCACTACTATAAATCACGGCAGCCGTAACCCTCAGGTTCTTTAAAGGTCGCCAACAGTGTATAACTTCCCCTACTGTAAGGGAATCTCCTTAGCCACTCCTTCTCCTCCGGTACCCAACCAAGTAGAATTTATAAATGGTAGATGCAATGTGTAACAGGGCGAGGCCTTAATACCCCGTAGAGAAACCGCCCACAAGGGCAATTCCACCCCCTTCTCTATGAGATATTAATGTCTCTCCACACGCCTTGTCTACAGACTGTGATAAATCACAGACTGGGACAACACGGGAAGTATATTACTATACTATCTATTACTACGACAAGTGCTTCCTAGCACCTGTCAGACTGACTCCCCTAGGCTACAACTACTACAACATATGATGTGTACAGCACATCCGGTGGTGTACACACAAGCCCAGACACCACCTACGGGTGACAACAGCCATACAAGGACTCGTCACAGACAAGTCTGACGGACGAGAACTACGCACAACTGGCCGACAGCACGAAGCTTTTCAGCTTTCACTAGCGTGCGTGGCTACAACCACTACAATACAGCATACTACTGAAACTATACAGAAGATGGTGGGGGCACACAGCCGCCCACCAAACCCCGCTGGTGACTACAGCCACCAACAGCAACAACGGGACGCGACACCAACGCGTCCCTCCGCGTCGCCACACTCGAGTGGACGAACGCACGAGAAGTGCAGCCAAACTAACTACGCTTCCCCTAGAACAACAACCCGCTGTTCTACAGCCACGGTCTAACCAGTAGCAAGCCATCTACTTAAAGGAGGGCACAACTCCCAGACCGAAGGTTACTTGAGTACCTCGAAAAACCCAGCCAACACGCATCTCTCTACCCTGTGCCAGACCGACTAGAGTGCGTGTCTATCTGAAGGCTAACTTGGTACTGACTCGCTTGCCAGACAACGAGAAGCAGGGAGAGGGAGGCGGGTTGCCTGCTCAACAGAACAGCCCGAGGGGACCGCGCTGGATGGCGTCACACATATGCATATAATATAATTAAATAAAGGGGAAATAATGCGGTGCCCCTCACAGTATATATAAAAGTTTATAGCATGTTTTACCTATGATAACTATTTTCAACAGTTCATCATTGAATGTTGAAATATATAATTAAATATATTCCTTTCTTTTGGTTAACTCAATCTGCATGGGGATCAACTATATAAGTAGGCCTTTTTTTTTTTAACTCTTTCAGTGGTCCTAGGCCAGTTTCCCTCTTACACAAAGAATAAGTATGAACATGTTGGCAAGATACTATAATCAAAATGCAAATAAAGTTTCATATATCACAGTCATTTGGCTATAGCAACATGTCACTCGCCGCTACCATCACGCCGGTGAGACGCTTCGTGTAATAGAGGTTAGGGATATGCACCGAAAATCGGTATACCATACCAAAATACCGGTATTTTACCCTCCGTATTAACAATATTGTAAGTATCAGAGCTACTTCGATATGTCACTTTGCCGGTGATTTTGTTTTCAATATACTGCGTACCGGCAATTTTTAGTCGATATTTTGCTTCGATATTGTTATTTTTTAGGCAATTTCCTAACATACACGTCCCGCCCGCTGTCCTCGTTTCCCGGCTTTCCCTTCGCAGCTCCATCCAGCTGATTTGACGTCACATATATGAAACCACTCTATTGGTCAAGGGAGAGACAGAGAAGCGATAACAAAAATAGAAATATGGTAAGTCTCTCTTCTCTCTCTCTCTCTCTCTCTCTCTCTCTCTCTCTCTCTCTCTCTCTCTCTCTCTCTCTTCTAATATTTTCTGATTTATAACATCCTTCCCAATTCTCATAAAATATAATAACAGTATCACATGTATACTCGACGCAGTGAGAAATGGCAGATAGTGCCAGAGCAAGGAGGTTATTGAAGCCGGCTGCAAGCGCCTATCCCGCTGTAGTAAAGAAGTGAAGCCAGTGGGTGAAGCTTCTGAGACGGTGGGCGGGGCTTACGATCGCAACTTACACCCAAAACATTGCCCTCTTCTGTGTTAAGCAATGGGAAATTGCCATTTTCTTTTTCATTACTAGAGGAAACTAAGAAAGAACTGATGGTTTAACTTATATAAACCGCATTATAGTTTCTTAAATATGTCATGTAGACCTGTTATTAATGGTGTTAATACAAAATACCTACAGTATTGAAAGAAATATAGCATTGAGAAACTATGGCAAAAGATTGCTTTTTCTCGTTTAATAATTCATTACAGGGCAAAAACAAACAGTAAGGTAAAATTTCAGTAAGTGATGTTTTTTTCAAATGCCCAGCAGTCATATGAAATCACACATCATTCTAAACAGAAACTAGAGAGAGAGAGAGAGAGAGAGAGAGAGAGAGAGAGAGAGAGAGAGAGAGAGAGAGAGAGAGAGAGAGAGAGAGAGAGAGAGAGAGAGAGAGAGAGAGAGAGAGAGAGAGAGAATTTGACGTGTTAGGTAATTGCTATACGAAGAAAATCAACCTTCAGGCCAACTTTCACTTGATGTACAGTTTATTTATCCTTTATTTAAATGCACATGTACGTAAATGTACATGTTTACATCTATACAAGCAAATGTATAAGCACATGTGTACATGACCTTGTTCAGTAATACGTTTGTCCCCAAAGACAGCTTCCCATCTCTCACCAAAGTCCATCAAAGCTGAAAAACAGTATTATATCATCTTTATGTATGATTTACAGTCTAAAACTTCGTGACACAGTATACTGCGACTATTGCGAGTCTATATAGGTAACATATATGGTATGCAGCCTCAAAACATGGACATATGACGGAAAATAAGGAGCGTAATTCGGGCGTTCTCATGTAGCGGTCGGCAATGTTTTGGGTGTAAGGGGTGGGTAGGGTCAGCAGAGAACCAATAGAGAGTTGGCTTCACTTTTGTGACGTCATGCTACTTCTGTTATTCAGCCTTCTTGGGCCAGGGCGTAGAAACTTATAGGGGACTTCCCCAGTCATGCCACATCTCCACAATCCACAGATCAGCAGCCCGCTCTCTATCTCTCTCTCTCTCTCTCTCTCTCTCTCTCTCTCTCTCTCTCTCTCTCTCTCTCTCTCTCTCTCTCTCTCTCTCAAGAAGTATCTATTAACGTTGTAAATATCTGCTTTAGCTTGGCTAAGAAAGTGGCCATATGGCAAGCTTGAAGAAGTGAAATGATGCATAGCGAGAACGTGTGTTTGGATGCCAAAAAACCAGAATTCCTTCACTCAGAGTGACACTGGTGAACTTGTGAAGGAATTGACAATGTCACCCTACCCCGCTCTTTTAATCTTTTTTTCGTAATCTTGTCTTGTTGAGGGTGGTGGCGTGACCACGCCGGTGACACAGGCTTGCCCTGCACCCTTCACATTCTTCTCTCTCACAAACTCAGTATTTAATCGTACACACACACACA
This sequence comes from Portunus trituberculatus, assembly GCF_017591435.1. NCBI lineage: Eukaryota > Metazoa > Arthropoda > Malacostraca > Decapoda > Portunidae > Portunus > Portunus trituberculatus. The sequence goes on from NC_059293.1 coordinate 6,223,340, forward strand.
CACACACACACACATATATATATATATATATATATATATATATATATATATATATATATATATATATATATATATATATATATATATATATATATATATATATGGTTATATGGGCCCTAATATGGATACCACTATAAATAAAATTGTTTGCGCTACTAATGGGCGGAAGCTGAACAGCGCTTCCCACATTATACTCTTCCAGTATGTCTACAGGCGTTAAAAAAAAAAAAAAAAGATAACTGCAATGCAACTTCACAAGTACAATGGTTAAATGATTCTTGTTTCGTTGAGGTGGGAAGTGTGTGTGTGTGTGTGTGTGTGTGTGTGTGTGTGTGTGTGTGTGTGTGTGTGTGTGTGTGTGTCTCTCTCTCTCTCTCTCTCTCTCTCTCTCTCTCTCTCTCTGACGTCAACGCAAGGTTAAGGGTAAAATCACCTTTAAAAGTCACCTTGTGGGATTGTATTTACATACTGTCCAAAATGTTAGATAAAGGAAACTTTTTCAACACTAAAGGTATGGGAAATAATGCCGGTATATCCAGTATTTTTACGTAAGTATCGTATAACGATATCATAATTTCATATCGAAAATGACTGTATTGGCACGCTTCAGAATATCGGTAATATCTATACCGATTTTTTTGTTGATACCGCACATCCCCAATAGTGGTATGTACGTAGTTAGTGGTACGGGAGGGTTTGGATGTGAGGGGATGGGCAATAGCGACATTGACAACCAACTTTCTAGTGGGTGTGTGTGTGTGTGTGTGTGTGTGTGTGTGTGTGTGTGTGTGTGTGTGTGTGTTGTTATATGCAGAGCAGTAGTAAAAGTAGTAGTAGAAGTTGTAGTAATAGTAATAATAGTAGCTGAAGTAGTAATGGTCATAGTAGTAGTAGTAGTAGTAGTAGTAGTAGTAGTAGTAGTAGTAACAATAGTAGTAGTATTAGTAATTGTGCTAGTTGTATTACCAGTAATAGTAGTAATGACACTAGTAGTAGTAGTAGTAGAAGTAGCAGCAGCAGCAGCAGCAGCAGCAGTAGTAGTAGTAGTAGTAGTAGTAGTAGTAGTAGTAGTAGTAGTAGTAGCAGCAGCAGTAGTAGTAGTAGTAGTAGTAGTAGTAGTAGTAGTAGTAGTAGTAGTAGTAGTAGTAGTCGCACTAGTAGTCGAAGTAATAGTAGTAACAGTAGTTGCCCAGTGACGTGTCCCGATATGACCCTTGATACACCGTCGAGATTGTGAAACACCCAGATAGTGTGATGTGTGGGGGTGTTTAAGTGGTATAAAGGGCAGGGGGTGCATGGACTATGTATCCTTCCTAGAAACGTCACAATGATCTACAGAAGTCGCGCCCCACAAACGTCACCGACCTGACGGAGGCCCTGAAGATGTAGGTATCGATTTACCACTCATACTTAGAAAATCTCGCCACTTCCATGCCAAGAAGGATACACCATGTCCTTCAGTCAAAGGGAAATGTAACAAATTACTAAATGTAAGCCTAAGATATCAATAAAACAAATGTAAGATGTATTTTTGTGTTTTATGATCTAAAAATCACTTGTGTTGCCATTTCATTTGCGGCCACTTGTACTTTTATGCCTCCTGCACAAGATGCTCGGACTCGAAGGCTTTCATATTATTGTTTCCCATATCTGTGCTAGGCAAATCTTATGCCCATCATGTAATTACTATTCTCATATCGTCCATGTTCTCTAAGATCTATGAAAAATCTAAAATGATTGGTCTGTCGGTGGAAATTCCGGGCACTTCTCCAAAAGCTCCTCTCGCTTTCCTCTTCTGCAATTATTTTGTTCTAAAAGCGAACCTATGAGGGGATAATGTATAATTGGATTTGCCTCGGGCAGCAAACCTATGGGTGCGCAGAAGCAGATGTACCGCAAAGCATAACAAGTTATGTGGTTTTGATCCATCAAGAAGATTCCTATAGAAGATAGATATGCGCTTATATGTAGGATGGGATTGAAACTTTATAAGGTAGAATCCGTCTCAGTTCAGACGAAGTAATTCTTTTACAATAATAGTGTTGAAGAGATGTGTATTAGAACTGTCTACATTGATCGTTTTTTAGGCTTTTATTTTATTTACTTTTTTTTTTTTTCCAACGAAATCTTCATAATCCATTCTCTCTAACCAAACTGGTCTTTAGAAAGGACTAAGGAGTTTTTCTAACATAACGCAACGTTCCTAACCAAATTAGGCCTTAAAGAGCTCTAAGATATTATTCCTTTCATGTAATAAATGTTAGAAATTCGAGGCGCTGAGGGAAGGTCCCTTAAGTTGGTTTGCAATTTAAATAATTTATTACCTGGTTAGAATAATTATCATGAAGATTTTATCATGACCAATAAAATCACCGAATGCACACACACAAAAATAGGAGACATATTATTATTTTCGCACGATTGTAAAATCAATATGTCTCGTATTCTGAAACGTTTCGCTCTTTCTTTTCAAAGGCCACAAACATAATTAGCCGTGTCTTTTAAAATGTTTTTCCTGTTAGGATGTAAAAATCTTTATAATTTGTCACCAGGACCATAAACATATCCTTGGAGCAACATATTTAAAGTAGTGAATTGCGGTACGATAGTGTTTCAGAGTATGGTCAAAGCCATAAAGAGATTCAAGGGAGGGAGAAGCAGGAGAGTTGAGCAGCATGCCTTTGTTTTCGTGAGCCGGCGGCGATTATTTACTTACCTGTGTATCCTACCCTTATGTCACAATCCGAGGCGTGGCTGATGGTTGAAAAGTCACACCAGCGATCCTCCGAGTAGCAGCCAACACCATCAAAGTTGAAGCTCTTGAGTTCGCCAGTAAGGCCGCGATAGTACTGCAGGCAACCCACGGGAGCTGGAGGAGAGGAAAGGAGGTATGGATTAAATGGAATAATAGATGAATATCGAGGAGGCATGGGTGTAAGAAACCGTAATCAAAGATGAAAGTGAAAGGAGCGAAAATTGAAGGGAAAACAATATAAGGGAAAAGAAGTACCAGGAAGAGAGGATTTGTCATTGAGTTTTAAAATATAGTAAATGTACACAGTCTTTTATTTAAGAGTAGGAGCCGCTGCAAAACCAAGCTGTATTCCGACGACTTGGCCATAATGTTATACACACAACTCACCCTTGGACACACGGGCCTTGGGACAGTCACACGGGATTTGGGTGACGCGAATCCTCCACGCCCTCCGGGTTGGAAAGGATACCACTTCAGCGTCCCTAGCAAGGAAGCGGAGCTCAAATAAGTTGTTTCGTTTTAAGTCATTCACCTAAAGTCATATGCTCTTTACCCAGCCACCTATTCACCTACTAGAGGAAGCTCATACAGACCCACCTTCAGGTAGAACTGTGATAATTTATACACCACACACCGGGACTGCGAAGTCATAGCTCCTGGAGGTTACATCGTGTACTACTTCCAGCTAGGTAAAAAGGGGGTACACATTAAGAGGATGCCCATTTGCCTCGTCGCGCTCGGCACTCGAACCCCGTTCTTCTTGATTGTGAGTTGAGGATGCTACCATTGCACTATGCGATGTATTTGTACTGAATCTCATTCTGTTCTTAAGTCATGCTTGGCCAAGCTTAATGCCTATCGACTTCACAAAGGGACATGTCAACTTGTGGCCAATCCTTAGCAAGTAAGCAAGTAACTGCTGTGGGTCAGGATCGAACTCGCCATCACAGCGACGAGCCAATCCCTGTACCACGGAGCTATCGAGCTGTTTCCGATTTTGCTACTTGTAGTTATTAGTTTGCCTCACCATGCCCAGGTTCTCGAATTTGAGCCGAGAATGCTACCAGTACACTACGCGGTCTGTTTGTACTGTACCTTAGGGCACGTCCGCACTGGGAGCGAGAAAGCGGGCGAGAGCGAGAGCGACCCATGGCGGATTAATCATTATGGACGCACTAAAAGCGATTTCAGGCGAGAGTTACCATGGCAACAAACAGGCTTCCGCCCGCGTCAGTTGACGCTTGACACTTGACGGACACTCATTAGCAGATTTGTTTTACCTAACACCATGGCTGGACTTACGTCCCAAAATTTGTTACTTGAAAACAGTGTCATGAAATATCAAGTTTTATCATGATTTAAGAATGTGTGGATGCACAAATTAAATAAAGACAACAATTAGGTGAATACCACCATCTCACGTTCCCATTGTCTTTCTTCCAATTAACTTCCAAATTCTTCTCATACTTTGCCGTATGTGCCCCTGGGTAACGGAGTCTATCCCTTCTTTCCTTTTTTAATGCAAAACTTAAACGTTTAGAAAAGAATATTCAATTACCGTTTGTCTAGCGCGGGAAGATGTGTTTTTGGATTTAAGAAAATTGGACTTCAAAATTTGTGATGCTGACAAAGGCCATTGAAACATATGTTGACACAGCAGTGACTCTCACCAAAGCCTCTTGTTTGTCTTACATAACATCATACAGGAGAAAGAAGGAATTCAATTATAGAGTATATAACAGCTTTGGCGATGAAATTGATGGGAACTTTGAGCCACCACATGGGTAAAGTCATTAAAAATCGCTAGGACCGTGAGAGAGAAATTCACTCATTATTTTTATTTAGTTGTCAAGCAGTGACCGGACAAAACCATGTAATTTGAGAGAGAGAGAGAGAGAGAGAGAGAGAGAGAGAATGATTATCATTATATGGAAATGAATTTGCCAAAAACTCCAATCTTTTCACTTATCCTTTTCCTCTGTGGTGCTACTGTCACTGTTTTTTACTTGATGCGTCCCGGATACGAGATGTGAGGTACATTTCACCAATTAACTGTTCAATATCCATGTCTACTGTCTGGATCAGTTTCAACTTCCCTATCTGTGGCTTGGATATGACCCCACCCCCATCCCTGTCCTGCCTCACCGCCACATCAGCTGATTTACGGGCACTGGGCAGTGAGTTCAAGGTCATCATTCATTATTGACAAGTTTATCACCAAAGCCCTGTATAGATGTTGCTCATGGAATTAGATGATGAGTGTGTCAAATCAATAAGTGATAAGAAAGAAAATTGATATAATATGGTAAAATATAATGATAACTACTTTGTAATCATGTGAGAGATATAATAAAGGCAACAATTGTGTTGCCATAAAGGGAACAAAGACAAACCTCAGCGCTTCATCCCTCATACGCCATGCACTGCCTATGAAAATGCGCGTTCGAGAATAGAGGTGAAAATGTTTTTGCAAAGTCTCGTGGTTCGTTTACGTGGCAAAATTTCAAGAATCTGTTTACACCAACGTTGTAAGGGGACTTTTCTTTAAAATGTGAAATATTTTATTCTAGCATTTATATCATAACCGCTGAATAGAGCGGGCATAAGTAAAATGTGTTATAAACATTTCAAAGCGGTGTTTTAACTTCAACTCGTCATAATTTCTTTATCTTTGTTCCTAACGAAATTCTGTGAACACATCTGAGTTGTGCAATTACTTCTGACTCTAATGGTATCAACCAAAATGTCATATCTAGTTTCTGAGGTGAGATACAACTCGCGCGAGAAAAGTAAACTGTTGACTCTTCTTGCTTTCTCGCTTTTCAAACCGAGGGGCAGCAATCCTCTGGCCGCTCTCAGTGCGGCCACCTCCATTGCTTGCCATATATTGAAGTTTATCGCTCTCGCTCTCGCCCGCTTTCTCGCTCCCAGTGCGGACGCACCCTTATTCTGTTTGAATCAAGGTCGCTTGTTCAGTTCTTTTGATACTAGTAGTTATTAGTTAACGCATCATTAGGCTTGTTAGATATATTTTAATCATATTCCATTGAGTATATTTTTCATCTACAGTAACCGTGGCATGCGGACCCAAAAAAACTACAGACCCATATCCCTGTTGTCAGTGGTGGGTAAAGTGTTTGAGAGGGTCGTGGCAGAGGTGGTGTGTAGCCATCTCAAGGACAATGCCCTCCTCTCAGACCAATAGTTTGGGTTCAGACCTGGAAGGTCAACCTCCGACCTAATGATGCTTCTCACCAGGCAAGGACACTATAGTGGTTGCTTTGGACATAGCAGGAGCTTTTGATAAAGTATGGCACAGCGGATTACTAGAAAAGCTTCGTGCTAAAGGCATCCAGGGTGGCTTGCTACGACTCCTGGGAAATTACCTGCAGGACAGAAGCCTCAAGGTGGTTGTCAACGGGCAAACATCTGAGTCCCTGCCTGTGGAGGCATCAGTGCCACAGGGTTCAATTCTTGGCCCACTCTTGTGGAATATCTACGTGGATGATCTTCTCCAGCTACTGCCAGGAGTCATGGCCTATGCTGATGACTGCACCCTCTCCTATACCTATCCACGCCAGGACAGTGGGCGGGCTGCTGAGGCCATCAATCAGCAGCTACGAGTGATAAAGGAGTGGGGTGCTCGCTGGCAAGTGACATTCGCGCCGGAGAAGACACAGGCAATGGTTGTCTCTCGGTCCCCAGCCGCCATGGCAGCAATGGCAGGAAAGTTGTCTTTGGCGCTGCTGCTCTCCCACTCCAAGATGACGTCAAGATACTTGGAGTGGAGGTGGATCGAGGGCTGAGGTTTGACAGGCATGTCAAAACCATTGCCAAGAAAGCCTCTCACAGGATCTCCGCTCTCAGAAGGATCGCCAGTTTCCTCGACAGGAAGGGAGACTGCTGCTGTACAAGGCACAGGTGCGGCCCCACCTTGAATACGCAGCTCTCTCCTGGATGTCCTGTGCCGCCACACACAGAAGGAGACTGGACAGCATCCAACGCCGCGCCATACGGCTAGTAGATGCTGCACTACCACCTCACCCAGAGCCTGAGCGTCCCCTTGATTCACTGGAACACCGCAGAGACGTGGCGGCGATCGTAGTGTTCCATAAGGCACAGGT
>NC_059293.1:6235218-6296398 GCF_017591435.1 Portunus trituberculatus
GAAGGAGAGGGTCAATGGAACAACACGCGCTTTGGTTTCAGAGAGGTCCCCCAAGGGCACGGGTTCGAATCCTAACCACAGTCCGAGTGCAGGAAGGGCTTCCATACATGAGACAACGGTTCCTGAGCAGGTGTACTTAGATAGGAGTTACCTAAAAAGTACCTCCTTTAGCCCATAAAGTTCCCACAGAAAAGCCCACATTGTTAAAAAAAAAAAAAATAGACGAAAAAGGTTTGAGACGGGGTGTGTAGCCGCCGTTGACGGCTGTTAACGGCGGCTAGGGGAAGAGAGAGAGAGTTAGTGTTTACACCAGCTTGACCTGTGAGAGAGGGGTCACGCTGACGCCCCATTTTTTCCTTTTTTTTTCATTAAGCCCCATACCTCGTGAAGGAGAGAGAGAGAGAGAGAGAGAGAGAGAGAGAGAGAGAGAGAGAGAGAGAGAGAGAGAGAGAGAGAGAGAGAGAGAGAGAGAGAGAGAGAGAGAGAGAGAGAGAGAGAGAGAGAGAGAGAGAGAGAGAGAGAGTGTAGAGAGTGTTTACACCAGTGTGACCTGCGAGACCAGCGTGACCCGCGGAAAGAGGCCGGACTGTCAGGGAAATACTTAAGGGTATCCCTGACGGCCCACCTGAGACACCGAGCTATAAGATCCACCAAAGTCGCCACTGTCCCCGGACCGGATGGCAGAGGACTTGAGTGTATACGTACACTCGAGCTAAGGAAGTTAAGATGGGCATTCAATGCCCTCTTACTCCTAAAAGAAGTCCCTTGGAGTTGGGCCAAGGGACGTACCACTCTGATCCCCAAAAAGCCTGAGGCCAAGAAACCTAGTGAGTTTCGCCCTCTCACGATTACATCTATCCTACTCAAGCTGTTTAATAAGTTCCTTGCAGCCCGTCTCATGGCAGCGTCGCCCTTGCCTGCACAGCAGAAAGGCTTCGCGCCCGAGGAGGGTGTAGCGGCCAAAATCCTCCTCGTCCACAAGTTAATTCAGGACGCCAAGGCCCATTATAAGAACCTTTCTGTTGCTTTTATAGATTTTTAGAAAGCCTTCGACTCTGTGAGTCATCCATCCTTGGTAGCCGCGACCAAGAGGTGGGGTTTTCCACCTGTGCTCACAGAGCTCATAGCCAATCTCTATCTTAAGGCAAGCACTGATATCTTGGGAGATGAGGTTAACATCACCAGGGGAGTGCTCCAGGGAGACCCTTTGTCTCCCTACCTTTTTAACATCACTTTGGATTGGGCACGCTCCTCATTGCCAGCAGACGTAGGGGCGCGTCTAGCTGGCAATCCCCTAAGTTATATTGCCTATGCGGATGATGTGGTGTTGACAGCTTCCACTCCCCTGGGTCTTTAGGCCTCAATTGACGCGCTGGTCGTTGAGGCCGGGAGGGTGGGGCTGGAATTGGGCCACCAAAAATGTGTTACTTTCACCATCCTTGGTGACGGAAAGAGGAAGAGGTGGTTGGTCGACCCCTCCATCTTTCGAGCCGGTGACAGCGGGCTGAGAGCGCTGAAGCCCGGCGAAGTATATAAATATCTCGGTCTTGAGGTGGGTCCGACCAGGAGTCGCGCCGAGCCAGGGCGGACCCTGGCAGCCTTAGTCTGAGACCTGGGATCACTCCAGAAAGCTCCCCTTAAGCCCCAACAAAAACTCTGGGCGCTTAAACAAGTTGTTATGCCTAAACACCTATACCCTAGAATGCTTTGCCAAAACACCAAAGGCACCCTTAAGAGGATGGATCTGGAAACACGCACATTCCTCAAAAAGGCTCTCCACCTGCCACGGGACACCCCCAATGCTGTCTTCTACACTACAGTTGGCCAAGGGGGGTTGGGGGTGCCCCAGTTTACAAAGAAGGTAGCCGGCCTTGAAAAGGGATGCTCTGGAGCGTCTCGCTAAGGGCTCGGATACTAGGGTCGCCAGGATAGCAGAGCATTTGCTCCTGCCCCCAAGCCCAACTGCTAAGGAGTTAAAAACTAAAGCCGTTAATTCCAACAAAAGAGCACTGTATGCCTCGGCTGATGGTAGGGGTCTCTCTGGCTATGACTTGTCTCCACCTACCCATGAGTGGGTGGATGATGGGTCACGCCTAATGAGGGGCTCCTCCTATATTCATGCTCTGAAAACCCGCCTTGGCGTGGTAAACACGAGGCCTCTAGGGGAAGACCCAGTGCGCCCGTCCTGTGTGACTTTGGGTGTGGCCAAATTGAGTCTTTAAGCCACATCCTTCAGACCTGCTCAAAACTTGCCCCTGAGAGAACACGGAGGCATGACCGTGTCCTCTCGCTCCTAGAACAACAACTTAAAGAGAGGGTCTGGGAGGTATTAAAAGAACAGTCCATAAGAACCAGGGCTGGGGTCTGTGTCCCCGACCTTGTAGTTTGGGACCGCAACGAGGCTGTGGTGCTAGATGTGCAAATTGTCGCCGACAACTCTACCGGCGATTTTCTCCATCGGGCCCACGGCCTCAAGCGGTCCTACTACGATGCCGGGGACACTAGGGCCTGGACAAGAGAAAGGACGGGGCACACCCTTGTGTTTACCACCTTAACCATCAATTGGCGTGGACTCATGGCGACCCTCTCTTATATGGCTCTGAAGAGCCTTCGGCTTACTAAGGCTGAGCTCCACCTGCTCACAGTCCGGGCGATGGAGGGTTCCGTTGCGACCCTCTGGGCCCACCGGGACATGGGGGGCTCTGGGTAGCTCGGCCCTCTTGGTGATGCTTATGGTTTAGCCCACCAGACATCACGGGCGAATCGCTCCTAATGCCCATCCCCCCCTCGGACCGGGACTAAGGTCTCGTTTTCGTTATATGTATATTATTTTTCTATGTATATGCCTTCATATATATATATATATATATATATATATATATATATATATATATATATATATATATATATATATATATATATGCTTGTCAAATTGACCCTATTATTGTTTAGTATATATTTCAATAAATGCAGTCAGGGGTCACTGCGTAATATACGCATGGCCAAGTCCAGCCCTTCGGGGAATAAACACTATCATAATTTATTCAAAATCTTTATAAAAATGTTTGAGGGTGGGTTTGGGTTAATGGGTTTGCGCAAAAAAAAAAAAAAAAGTCACGCTGACGCCATCCCGTAATCAGTAACATCATTACTCTCCATAGGCATAGCTGGTTCCTTAAGTTTCTGATGAGTGACGCGGCGTGTTACGGCGCTTACAGTCAAACGTAAAGGGATTTGGACGCTGACGTGACGAGGACATCCTAAGGACTGCATCATCTGGACGGCGATGGCAGCCACGGGAGGAGCAGTAGGTGGACTAGCAGATGAGGAGAAGCTGTGAGTAAAATCTACGGAAGTGCCCACTAGGAGTTCGACCTTGACTGGCGTACAATGTCGTGAAAAAGTTTACGGTATCAGCGCTTAACATTCGACCGTGGAAGGTGTATTGTCGTGAAGAAAATCCACGGTTTAGGGCCTATCTTTTCGTTTAGTGATAAATTCTGCGTTCCTGAAAGGGAAGGAATACCGAAGAAAGGTTTACTCTCTCATTGGCGCAAAGCATGGAGAATGGTGCGGGCACTTGGGGAGCATGGGAACGGCGAACCGATTCATGGGCTTGGGCCTCGGGTGATGAGGATTCAAATAATACCGGGCCTCAAAGTGGTGAGGATTTGTATGACAAAAGGGCTATCAACTCACTGGCCTCACGTGATGAGGCCTCAACATAATGAGGTTTCAAATAATATGGAAGCAAAAATCAATTCACAGGCATCAAAGGGCAAGGATTCAAATGACTCTGGGCCTCAAGGTGATGAGGATTAAAATAATAAGAACTCTCGGGCCTCAAAGGATGAGGATTCAAATAACTCTGGGCCTAAAAGTGATAGGGATTCAATTACCTGGAACACAAAATTCAACTCACGGATCCCAAAGGTTGGGGATTAAATTGACCGGAAAAATTTCACTAACCCCCGGCCTCAAGGTGTTGAGGATTCAAGTAACTGGAACTCACAGGCCTCGAGTGATGAGGATTTAAACAGAGATTGGTAAAGAGGGCTTTAACTGACGAATTCGGTACAAACTCACGTTGGGCACGCGAGCTCGTCAGACCGAACTGTGATGACCAAAGAGAACACAAAGAGACAGGTGGGGGAAGGCCCGCGCTCCCAAGTGAGGCAGGTATGCGAGCTGAGAGACGGTGTGCATGTCAGGGCTTGCCTGTCAGGAACCGCCATGATAGTCCAGAGAAACACCACAACACCGATGAAGGGGATACTTGGGCCCCACCTCGACTGAGGAAAAACACCAGGAGATGAACGAAGAGTACACGGGGTCTTCACAGAGAAAGTTCATGCGACAGGAAGCGGGAGATAATTGCAACAATGGAAGCAGTATAGCCTTGGTTGAGACGGTGCGTATGATGCAAGCAAGACTCCAAAACTCCGAGCGGGCAGCATCGAAAACTAGTGGGCCTTCAAAATGCACTTCCAAGAGTTCTTCCTGAACTCATCTGCCATACACAAGCTAACTCATCTGTACTGGACAGGGGAGAGAGCCAACTGCACTCAGCGAATCAAGGACGTTCAGCAGTTTGTGAAGAGGGAGACCAAGAGAGTGGTAAATTACATCGTATTGAATGCGAGACGCAACACTACATTTCGAGGGCTGTACGGGGACCAGAGTCCTACAAAGATGCACGAGTGGGTGAACCGAGCACTTCCAGTATGAAGCGTGATACCAAATGGCTGACTGGACCGCGAGGTCGTGAAACGTGCCTAACAAACCAGACCAGACATTACATCAAGTACGGAAGAGAAGGCGCCGAGAGTGTTAAGTGTCGTCTATGCGGCGAAAGTCATGCTCTTCCCATGTGCACCTTATTTCGATCAATGCCGGTAGACCACTGCAAGAAGGTCGTGAGAGCACAGGGAAGGTGCTTCCTGTGTCGGCAAGACAACCATCTAGTGAAGGATTGCAGAGCATGCCTTTGTGATATAAAGAACTGCAGAGAGTGACACTCCAGGTGGCTCCACGTGGATGGAGGATCCCAGAGACAAAGTGAGAGTCTGAGACAGAATGAAGCGGCCGGGAGGGCAAGAGACGTAGATGGTAATAAATGACTAGCCGAAGAGGGCTCTCATACTCACCTGACGGAAGACAAAACAAAGACAGCTCTACCTATTGTGCTAATCATTCTGACGACTGGAGACGATCGTACAAATGCGAGAGTCGAAACGTGTGCCTTACTAGATTCTGAAAGCACCCGCTAGTTCTGTTCAAGAAGAATTGTGAGAACATTGGGGTTAGAAGAAAGGAAAGAGGACGGTTATCTCGACTTTTTTGAAGGAGGTTTCACGTGAGTCGACGTCCGTAGAACTCAGGGTCACAGGATTGTTCTCTAAGAAGATGGCTCCTGTAAGGCTATCAAGAGTTATTGTTGTTGATTAATTTCCTAGTAGCTTGTCAGAGGCCAAGGCGAATTTCAACATGGCTCCTCTGTGGATCCATTTAAAAGACCTGGCTCCTTTAAATAGACGTGCAGAACACCTGTCAGTGGAATTACTGATCAGGCAAGATGCCCCTCTTCTTCTGACTCCTCTTGAAGTCCGCTGTGGACGAAACGGAGAACCATTTGCAATCAGAACGAAGTTGGGATGGGCGATAAACGGTCCATTGGGACCACAAGAAAGAAGATCGATGAGCTTCAATGCTTTTGTAGCAGATACAACAAATAACAGAAGCACGGCCCCACTCTCAGAAGAAACAGTGAGACAGTTTTGGGAAGTGAATAAATGACCAGGACGATCCAGACAAGAAAGGAAGGTCAGTAGAGGATCAACGAGTGATAGACCTGTGGAAAAGACAAGGAACAAAGGTCTTGGCCCATCACCAATTCCCTATACCCTTCAGAGACGATCAGCCTTCTTTACTAAACAACGTTTAATGGCCTTCCGTCGCCTGTCTGGTTTGAAGGCTAGGCTGAGCCAAGACGAAGACCTCAAGAGACGATATGTGAAGGAAATGGAAGACATGATATATAAGGGATATGCCAAAAAAGTCACAAGAACGAAAGGGCCACTTCAGGCGTTTGGTAAAAGCGCAGCTTCACCCCTTCTGCAATGCATCGACAAAAGCCTATGCCGTCGTGACCTATATAAAGCTACAGGACAATACTGGATTCATACATTGCAGTTTCCTTATGGCTTGCACGAGACTGGCTCCCATCAAAGCAATGTCCATACCCCAGCTGGAGTTGTGCGCGGTGGTCTTGGCAGCGGGCGCTGATGCAAAATTACGCTGGGAATTATCTTTGTTGATTATGAGCTCCACCTTTTGGACAGCCAGCACGACCGTGCTGCTGCATTACATCGCAAGCCCCTCGAAACGATTCCGTACCTTCGTTGCAAACCGTTTAGGACTCATCCACAGACTGTCTTCTCCCCAACAATGGCGCCACGTGACTTCAGGAGACAACCCAGCGGATGACGCCACCAGGGGACTGTCTGCTTGAGAGCTCCTGGACCTAGAGAGTGGACGGTGGATAGAGGGACATAAGTTCTAAAGGTCGTCTGAGATTTCATGGCCGTCCGTTCCGATCACTGCAGCCAACCTAGAGAGTGATCCCGAAGTAAAGAAAGAGTTTACTGCCCTCACTACTACAACACAAGAACCGACAGTGATCGACAAATTGCTGTTACGATTTTCTTCATGGTATGTCTTACAGAAGTCGGTGGCCTGGCTCCTCCGATTTACAACTTGGGTGATGAAGGGTTGTCCCAGGATTCCACTTCCGGGACACTGTCGAAACCCTTACGAGTGGCCAGCTCACTAAGAAGAATAACCTTTACCGACTGGAACCGCATCTCAATGATCAAGGGTTGCTCCGAGTAGGGGTAGTCAACTTGACGAGTATGGAAATCCCCGCCAAGTAGGCTCAATAGTTCTTCCCAAGGAACACCCAGTGACGTCCCTCATAGTGCGAGACGTACACGTTTTCCTGGCCAGACAATCAGGCAGAGAGCACATCCTGGTGAGCTTGCGTAGACATTACTGGGTAGTGGCGGGCCGCCCATTAATTGACCGCATCCTGCGAAACTGTTTTATTTGTCTACGTGTGAACAGCAAGCTGCTCACACAACGACAGGGCGAACTCCCTTTGGAGAGGATCTCTGCCAACAGGCCACCCTTCACTTACACTGGGGTGGACTGTTTTGGCACATTAACTGTCACATGCATGAGACGTCCAGAGAAGCGATTCGGTTGCATCTTCACCTGCCTCAGCTCCAGAGCAGCACATATAGAGGTGCTGAATTCCCTTGACGCTGACGCCTTCCTTAGCGCCCTCGTGCGGTTCATAGCTCGTCGAGTCACCTGAGCTTTTCTCCGATAATGGATCCAACTTTCAGAGAGCTGAGCGGGACCTCCACGCCGCCGCTCGCGACTGGTATGCCCACGCCAGGATCCATGACACTCTGCATAGAAGTGATATACAGTGGGTCTTCCAGCCACCCACGGGCTCTCACATGGGTGGCGCATGGGAACGACAAATCCGTTCTATTAGGAAGATCTTGTCCTCCATTATCGGCTCGCAGAAAGTTGATGACGATAGACTTCGCACGTTGTTCTGTGAAGTTGAGGCTACACTCAACTGTCAGCCAATGACTGCTGCCCCGGGTGATGCCTCAGAACTTGAGGCTCTTACCCTAGATCACCTTCTGCGGGTTGGGGCTGGGCTCCATCTTCCTCGCGGGGACCTTCCACCGGGTATTACCTTTTTTGTTGGACCCATGCGCAGGCCATGGCCGATGGTTTCTGGAGACGTTGGTGTGCTGAATACTTGCACACCCTTAGGATGCGTCACCGCCAGATTGCTCCAATCCTCAACCTTTGCTAGGGACGACCTAGTTCTCCTGACTGAACCCCACCTACCACGGAACCAGTGGCGGCAGGGTCCGTGATGGCCTGGTCAGGAAGATCCGTGTCCGTCCTGTCGTCAAACTCTGCCTACTGGAAGGTGATTTTGGCCCATCTCTACCTTCCCTTTCTGCACCCCCTTCTTAATATCCCTGTGGTTGTTTGTGTTGTTCCGACCAATCAAAGGCGGGAGTGTAGCCGCCGTTGACGGCTGTTAACAGCGGCTAGGGGAAGAGAGAAAAAGTAAGTGTTTACACCAGCTTGACCTGACGCACCTTTTTTTCCTTATCAATGGGTTTATTAAGCCCCATAGATCATGAAGAGAGAGAGAGAGAGAGAGAGAGAGAGAGAGAGAGAGAGAGAGAGAGAGAGAGGAGAGAGTGTAGAGAGGGAGAGAGGGAGAGAGTAAGTGTTTACACCAGTGTGACCTGCGGGACCAGCGGGACCCTCGTGGCCTCCTGCCGGGCAACGGGGTTTAACTTCTGTAACCGGAACAGAAATTAACCTCCGGCTAACACTTTCTTACTGAGCTTGTCCTCTGGGCTTTGCTGCCTATATTTTGCCAAGCGGTTTCTTGTGGTCGCCAATATTTAGCCTCCACTATGGCAGCTAATAATGCAGACAGAAGCTCCATATGTCCAACATGTCTCCAGACCTTCTCTAACTTTCAGGGAGAAGGGTTCACGAGAGGTCACAGCATCCTCTCGTCTTCCACGACACCGAGGTGGCGGCGCTCCGCACCGATGTCAAGAAGGTAAGGTGGAATCCCGAGGAGTTGGTCATGATGGCTGCTTTCGAGGCGAGTGATCCCTGGGCTAAGAACATCAATGTAAGGATTCAGGCTGAAGTCCTCCCTCACCGCTCGATAGAGAGCATTAAGGGGGCCAGAAAAGGGGATACATATAAAGCCTTGGTCCGCCAAACTACCTCTTCTCCTCGCAGAGCTGCGTCTATGCCGGCTCCTCGGAGTCCCCCCTTGCCAGTGCCTTCCATAAGATCTGAGAGCCCCACCAGCGCCCAATGTAACACTTATTGTTGGCTCTCCTTTCATTCCTTCAACATCTGGGAGTACTGCCTCCGCGGGCCCCAGCCACCTCCTCGTCATCTTAAGTCCGAGGAGGAAGTCCATGCCTGCATGTAGCAGTTATCAGTTACCCTCGGACTCCATGTCCCTGCCTGCATTGGCGAAGTGGAGCACCAACTTGACCTATGGTGCCCACCCAGTGCTTATGTCTATAGACCTCCGGGAAGGGGCGGCCCAGTGAGTCAGCATAAGAAGGCGGTCAGGAGGCCAATACAGACGCATTCAAACTATGTGGCGCAAAGAGAGAGGCCGGGCCGTTCGGGAAATACTTTCGGGTATCCCTGACGGCCCCCCTAACACCCCACCCAATCTGAAGGCCTTCTGGGTTGGCCACTTTCAAAGACCATCAGGGAATGAGACACGTACACCAGCTGTATAAGGCCCACCCTTGATGTCGCCGGTCATATAACAGATGACGAGATTAAAGCTGCCATAAGATCCACTAAAGCAGCTACAGCCCCAGGACCGGATGGCAGGGGGCTTGAGGGCATACGTGCCCTTGACATTAGAAAGTTAGGTTGGGCGTTTAACGCCCTCATACTCCTCAAGGAGGTCCCTTGGAGTTGGGCCAAGGGAAGAACCACCTTGATCCTTAAGAAACCTGAAGCTGAGGAGCCTAGTAACTTTCGCCCTATCACGATAACATCAATCCTCCTCAGGATTGATGGCAGCGGCGCCCTAGCCTGTTCAACAGAAAGGCTTCGCGCCAGAGGAGGGTGTCCTCCTTGTCCAAGAGATTATTAAGAATGCCACAGCCCACAATAAACATTTGTCTGTAGCCTTCGTGGACTTTAAGAAAGCCTTCGACTCAGTGAGTCACCCATCTCTGGTAGCCGCAACCAAGAGGTGGGGTTTTCCACCTGCACTTACTGAATTAATTACCAAACTATATGGCAAAGCAAGCACTGATATCATGGGGGATACTGTTAACATCACCAGAGGAGTGCTCCAGGGCGACCCTCTGTCGCCCTACTTGTTCAACATCACCTTGGACTGGGCACTATCCTCTTTGCCGGCAGACGTAGGGGCGTGTTTGGCCGGTACCCCCGTGAATTATATCGCCTATGCAGATGATGTGGCACTCACAGCTTTCACCCCTCGGGGCCTTCAGGCCTCGATTGATGCGCTGGTCATCGAGGCCGGGAGGGTGGGGCTGGAAGTGGGCCATAGCAAATGTACCACAATGAACATCATTGGAGATGGGAAGAGGAAGAGGTGGCTGGTCGACCCTTCCATCTTTCGCGCCGGAGGTGAGGAGTTGAGGGCCTTAAGGCCTGATGAGACATATCGATACCTTGGTCTAGAAGTGGGTCCAGCCATGGGCCGCGCCGAGCCAGGGTGGGCCCTAGCCGCACTTGTCAGGGACTTGGGAGCCCTCCAGAAAGCACCTCTCAAGCCACAGCAAAAACTGTGGGCTTTGTGCAATGTAATCATGCCCAAACACCTGTATGCACGCATTTTGGGTAAGTCCACTAAAAGCACTTTGAGAAGATTCGATAATGAAGTGAAGAAATTTGTTCGGAAGGCTCTCCATCTGCCCAGGGACACCCCAAATGTGGCCTTGCATGCCGGCCCAAAAGAGAGGGTGCCTGGAGAGGCTCTCAAATAGTTCCGACGCAAGGGTGGCTAGGATTGCAGGAACACTGCTAGGCAATCCCCCTAGCCCATCTGCCAAAGAGCTTATGAATGATCACTTTAACACCATGCGAGATGCACTGTACACATCTGCTGATGGTCGAGGCCTCTCAGGGACGGACCGTTCCCCGCCCACTCATGACTGGGTGGGGGACGGAACCCTTCTCATGAGAGGTTCCACGTACATTAATGCCCTGAAAACCTGCCTTGGCGTGGTAAACACCAAACTAAGAGCTTCCAGGGGAAGACCAGCCGCGTCAGTAGAGTGTGATCTGGGCTGTGGTCGCCCAGAATCCCTCGGGCATATCTTGCAATCATGCCCTAAATTGGCTCATGAGAGGACCCGGAGGCATGACCGGGTCCTCGACTTTCTCCAACAACAACTCTTCCAAAACAACTGGCAGATAGCCAGAGAGCCTCACATAAGAACCCAGGCGGGCGTCAGAGTCTCTGACCTAGTAATTTGGGACCGCCAAGGGTCGACAGTGCTCGATGTCCAGGTGGTCGCCGACAATTCTGCCGGTGACTTCCTGGCTCGAAGCCACGACCTGAAGCGGTCCTATTACGACGTCGGGGACATTCAGGCCTGGGTAAGGGAAAGAACAGGGCATTCCCCGGTGTTTACCACGCTCACCATCAATTGGCGCGGCATTATGGCTACCCTTTCTTATATGGCTCTGAAGTCGATGCGCCTAACCAAGGCTGAGCTTAGCCTCCTAGTGGTCCGGGCGATGGAGGGGTCCGTTGTGGCCCTCCGGAGCCATCGAGACATGGAGGGCCATGCCTAATGTTATCTGCCTCCATTTTACAGTCTATCCTGCCAGCTACTCTAGGGCGAACCGCTTGCCAATCCCTGGCCCCCCCTCTCTCGAAGGAGACCGAAGGGTCTCGTTTTCGTTCCATGTTATGTTGCTCGTTTACTTATGTAACTTGTTACATACTATTATAAAATTGGCTCTGTTGTGTTATTCAGATATGGGTTCAAGTCTATACTTATATATGGCTACGTCCAGCCCTAAGTGAGAATAAACACTCTTATAATTTATAAAATCAAACACAAAACTTATATATTTGAGGGAGGGGTGAGGGGATTAAATTAAGCGCATAAAAAAAAAAAAAGGTCACGCTGACGCCTCTCCTCCCCGTTATCAGTAACATCATTACTCTCCATTGGCATAGCTCGTTCCGTAAGTTTCTGCTGGGTGTCGGTGACCCTCAGTAAAAGGCACTCTGCTGCCACCTTATTCCTTCGGGAACACAGCTAATGAAATGACGTTCACTCACGACTCTTTACGTTCGTGTGGTGCGTTACCTTGCTGAAGACGACGCTGTTGGTGTTGTGCGTCAATGATTGGAGATAACACGGTTGGGGAAACTAGTGCAAGGAGTGACCTACAGAGTTGTCATAGCGCCGAGTGTTCCCGCTATGCGTATATATCTTTGTATATCAACGTATTATATTTAGTTCACGTATTAATGTCCTCTAATGTCATGCTAATGTGTATTGGGTGTTTTTCTTATGTCATGTGACGGTGTAGGTTTAGGGAAAGTATGAACTGTAACGCATGTGCCACGTCGACAAAGTGAAGAGTGGATTGTAATGTAGCTGATATGTTAATTCTACAGGTTTGACTGCAACCCAATGAACTGTGGTGTGAGTTCGACGCAATGGTATCAGTCACCTTGCCACAAGCGCTTCTTACGGCGCTTACTGGGTGAAGCGAGAGAGGTCAGAGCGGGGTAATCATTGTGGTAAGAACAGGAACACCCACGAGATATGGCAACTTTGGTGTGTGTGTGTGTGTGTGTGTGTGTGTGTGTGTGTGTGTGTGTGTGTGTGTGTGTGTTAACGCAACATTAAAAAATCATAAGCTCAGCTAATTCAGGTCTGGTGAAGGATGTGTGCGTTGTGTTCTTGGTGAAGATGTGGACTTGCCTAAAGGTTCCACTAATATTATTCTGAGAGATCGTTGTTGACAGAGGATGTCAGAGAACGTGCGGATGGTTACAGGTTTCAAGGTTATTTCGGCGTATGGTAGAGATATAAATGAGGAAGATTGGTTTCTGGATAATTGTAAGCGTGAGACAGACACATAAACCCAACTACTGCCTGTGTGTCTTTCACCTTCCACACTGTATTGGGGAGCAGGAAAAGTCGTGACATTGTTAATGTAATAATCTTAAGAAAGACGGAAGGACCTAAGGAGTTTCAATAATTCAATATTATTACACCTTGCTATTAAGGGTGGCTGTCCAAGTCTTTGTCCTTATTCATTAATCTTAATAAAGATTTACATACTTAAAAAAAAAAAACCTACACAGTTTCTTTGAAGAGCAACTCTATAAGTCTTGGAAAAAAAAAATTATCTTCATCCCTAATCAATCATCTCAACCATAGTCTGTTACTTATTTCATATATATATATATATATATATATATATATATATATATATATATATATATATATATATATATATATATTTTTTTTTTTTTTTTTTTCAACTGCAAGGCTTCCACTTGGCTCTCTATCCTTCTGATGACTAAGCTTGTCTTCAACACACACACACACACACACAGCAGCCACTGAGTAACCAACAGCTATATAAAAAAAAAAAAATGTTTCGAAAGTATAACAAAACACAGCTAAGAGTTCGTCGTTAGATTTAAGACATTCGGAGGTGGCTCAACGATGAGATCATCTTGACAAAGATGACCGTCTACTCAAATTTATCAGACCAGAAATGTTGTTCTAGATAAGTGCTGTCCAAACATTTTCTCTCATTGTACCCTTTATTAACTACTATTACGTATCCCCGCCCCCTAGCCTCAGCCCACCATGGAAAAAAATATTTAGGATTATGCAAATGACATAATTCTTAAATTGCATAATAGGAGTGCTGGTCAATAAATTTGAAATCATTACACTTAAATAAAAAAAAAAAAAAGATATAATGGAAAACTGCTTGACGAGGAACACATACACACACATCACAAACTTTCCATGGTTCTATGCAGGCAAAGAGAGGGGGAGGGGAGTGACGGTATCCAGAAAGGACGAGTATTGTACATGTATGGGAGCAGTGTTGACTGCGGGAACTGCTCATTGTTATTTTAAAAAATACTCACAGACTGACGCCCAAAACAAGACTGAACAGCAGTGAGGCTTCTCAAGAAGTCAGTATAGTTCTCGTACATGTACAACGTGTAATGCGTGTCCTTTCTTGGTTCCCATCTGTCCCCTTCCCTCTTTTTGCCTTCATAAAATATGTGTGTGTGTGTTCCCCGTCTTTTCACATATTCTTATTAGTCCAGGCTTCAGCCCCATAGGCTCTGTAGTAAAACCTTGCATTTCGATATATATATATATATATATATATATATATATATATATATATATATATATATATATATATATATATATATATATAATGTTTTTTGGTTGATCCTAGTCAATTCGAGGGTGCTGAGTCCAAATCCGATGTATGCCAGACTGTAAATGTTGAGAAATTTTTTTTATAGCCGAAAATATACCCACAAATATGTTTTTTTGCGTATAACTCCGAAAATATTATAGATACGACCCAAGTATGTATTAAACTCAAATACAAATTTGTATATTGCGGACATTTTGGTATCAATTTCATAGCTCTATGTGCAATAGAACACGATATAGAGCTTTGCTGTATGTATGAATAGATATCTGTATGAATTACAATTCACCTGGAGATAAATGTATGCATGAACATTTTGGCGGGTGTTGGGTATTGCATGTTGTATGTTTTGTTCTTTTCTTTCAGATCAGTCATGGAGAATATTTGTTTGATATGCGAGTCCAGCAAACCTAAACTCACAAGATCATCAAGAGTGCAAGCGGTACGTAATGCAAGCCAGCAACGTGGAGACCACCTAGCAGAAAAACTGACTGATGTAAGCTCATTCTTCTGTCACAAGAATTGTATCAGCACATACTGTTCCCCAGACCATATCAAACGATTCCTCAAAAAAAGGAAACAGGAGGAACCCAAAGAAACTCAACCAAAAACAAAACGGGTGCGTAGAAGTGAAACCAGCTTCCAGTTTTGAAGCACTGCCTGTTCTGTGGAGATGCATGTGAAATATACAAACCTGCCAAAAATCCAAGCAGATGGAGGGAAACATACCTGTGCAGAACTGCAGACAGAGAAGGACAAGTCTCTTTCAAAGACACTGTGCTAAGACATGCCAAACAAAGAAGTGACAAATGGGGGAATGAGGTGGTATTAAGAGCAAACTCAGCTGTGAGTGACCTGCATGCGGCTGATGCAAGGTATCACAAAGACTGCATGTCAAAATTCTTCAGTAATGCCCCATCATCTGTGACAGAAAAACCGGAGAAAGTCCTTGATCAGCTCATTGAGTATCTTCACTCAAACCATGAAAATATTTGGAACAGTGTAGAATTGCATAAACTGTATGAAGAGTTAGGGGGCAAACAGTTGGATCGCCGTTCACTTGTCAACTACGTCAAGAAAGCCCTGCACCCACACCTGCTTGTGCTCTCATCACCAGGTGTGGCATCCATCCTATTATTCAGGAGTAATGCCTCATCTGTGGCTAAACTACGGATTCTGGATGATGCAAAGGTCATGCCCAATCTCTTGGCAATGCATGCGTTAACTGGATGTGACTCTGTATCTTCCTTTTCAGGAATAGGCAAGACAACAGCTCTAAAGCAACTGCAATCATTCGCTAACCCCATTGAGCTTGGAAATCCATCAACTCCCCTAGATGAAGTTGTCAACTCCTGTCTGCCTTATGTGTGCCATCTATACAGACAACAGTCCTGTGATTCTCTCAATACCATAAGAACTACTCGTAATATCTTCACACGACAGATAGCAGGAAAGAGACATTCACCTCCAAAACTGAGCAGTTTGCCTCCTACTATGCCGGCATTCAAGTTACACTGTGCTCGTGCCCACTATCAGGCTGTTCTGTGGAATTCTGCTGGCATGTTTTCGCCTCCTGAGTTAGACCCCCTTGAGTTTGGCTGGGAGAAGAGATATTCTCTTCTTCAGCCTGTACATCTTCCTGATGGTCAGGCTGTGATACCTAACGAGGTACTACATATCATCAGCTGTGGTTGCAAGTCGGGCTGCAGATCAGCACTGTGCAACTGCTCTAAGTTCAGTCTTGCATGCACAGAATTCTGCAAATGCAAAGCAAAAGGAAATTGTGAGAACGTTGTGAAGAGTGTGTCACCGGAAGAGCTTAGTGGAGAGGAGGAGGACGAAGATGAGTAGGACTTCTGCGAACAAACTCTCTATAAAGTTTCCATCACTGACACTTCATTAAATCATCGTTCTCTCTTTGTTGAATGTGCCAAAAATTATCCATGTGACTTTCTCAACAATTATAATAAGTGTATTTTTGATATTATTATTTTTATTTGAATGTAAGCAAACCAATGTTCTGCTTGCACGTCATGTACAGTCAATAATGTTTACTTGGGTTAAGCCATGTATACTTTCTTTCCTTGAGCCATTACATACAATTTCTCTTCCAATGTTGGTATTTCTATGCACCCTATATATATATATATATATATATATATATATATATATATATATATATATATATATATATATATATATATATATATATATATATATATATATATATATATATATATATATATATATATATATATATATATATATATATATATATATCGCAGAATTTATTACCCAAATTTGTACCAAACAACTTGACTCTGTGTGACTAGAATTACAAAATTATCTCTCTCAATGCCGAGCTACCTGCATGATACTGTGTTGGTTTTGATTCGTGAAAATAAAATAATGAAAAGTCCATATCACAGAGACTACGTAAGATAGAGCCATAATTTTGACACCAATAAATCCGCAGTACCCATATTTATATTCATGTTCAATACATATATAGGGTCTTAAGCTAATATTTTTAGAGTTATTGACGAAAAACTTAATTTCTCGTCGGCCATTTTGAATTTTCACCTCTAGAAAAAAATGCTCAACATTTACAGTCTGGCATACATCGGATTTGGATTCAGCACCCACGAATTGACTAGGTTCAACAAAAAAACATTATATATATCGAAATGCAAGGTCCACCTTCCTGTAGCCTGGACTATATGATCTGTGTTGCGTACCCACAGGGGTACGCGGACACCAGTTTGGATAACACTATTCTAGATAACTTGAGTGACATGATAGACTTCACCTGCAGGAGTATTATTTGTGACAGACTTGGTGGGAGAGCCAGAAAGGGGTTTGAAAGCCGCACAGGATGGAGTGATGCTCTGACGTTAGTAATTAAAGTATTAAATTCAATGCTATCTAGCCATTAACAGATACAGCTCTCCAGTTATTATGATTTTGGGTCTTTCTGTGTCCTGTTTTTGGCGTGTCACATTTATTTTAATAATAGAACCCTATGCAGTTTTTTTTTTCAGCGCTGAATGGTGAGGTCCCTCAGGCTACATCTTTCCTCATAATACTTATTGTAATTGCAATATAATGCACCCTCTTAGACTGGACAATTAATGGGATAACACCTAACACTAATAACTTTCTAATTTAGTCCAGCGTTCACCACAAACACCTCCACGTTGTGGTACTCCACGCATCCTTCCTCTCTCCTTGCTCAGGCAAATCCTCTATGTATAAGCTCGGAAGAAATTGCAGAACCCATAACGGATAATGTTAAGGATAATTTTGCAAAAGTCATTGGTTTACCATATCTTTGTTGAGAAGAGGAAAAAAGTCAGCCTGCGCCACAGTTGAAATACACCACTGGCGATTATGCCTGGATTAAAGATATTGAGAATAGAACACGA
Organism: Portunus trituberculatus; assembly: GCF_017591435.1. Classification (NCBI taxonomy): domain Eukaryota; kingdom Metazoa; phylum Arthropoda; class Malacostraca; order Decapoda; family Portunidae; genus Portunus; species Portunus trituberculatus. The sequence goes on from NC_059293.1 coordinate 6,252,708, forward strand.
ACAAATTAGACAAACGAAGGCAAAATCGAACTGGCGAAGCAATATACTCCAGATATTGCGTACTCGCACATGACACACTGCCACGAAGTATTAGCATGACTGGAAAGAAGTGAAAAAGGAAGTTCCTTGAGGTTCATCCCGAGAACATCGCTCCTTGCTTCATGAGTGAGCTGTCGTCTGTAACTCGTGAGCCTAGAGAAACCCTTACTGAACTTTATATAGGAGTAGAAGGCATAGTAGAGAACTTGGAACCATGAAATTAGACAACGAAATGTATAGTGATATCTTTGTCTCCATTGTGATAAAAATCTGCTTGCATATCTCTAATTCGCCTTTGTCTCCCGCCTTATTCGGCTTCATTATGTTCCTCGACTTTTTTTTTTATGTAAGAGGGAGAGCTACCAAGGAGAAAAATTAATATTAGTAAAAAATGATAAAATAAAAGGCTCACTGGAATTGTAGTTTACATAAAAGAATCAAAAGAATTAGTCAAAATTCAGGGACAAATGTCTCGACACCTCTCTCTTAAAGGAAGTTAATTCGTAAGAAGATAGAAATACAGAGACAGGCAGGGAGTTCCAGAGTTTACCAGTGAAAGGTATTTAAAATACTGGTTAACTCTTGTATTAGAGGGTTGGACAGAGTAAGGATGAGAGGAAGAAGAAAGCCTTGTGGAGAGGCCGTAGGAAGACGGGAGGAATGCAGTTAGCAAGATCAATGGAGCAGTTAGCATGAACATAACGATAAAAGATAGAAAGTGATGCAACATTTCGGCGGTGAGAAAAAGGCAGAAGACAAAGGAGGGGAGTTGATGAGACGAAAAACTTTTGATTCCACCATATCTAATAAAGCTGTTTGAGTGGAACCCCAAAACATGCGAAGAGTACTACATATAAGGAAGGATAAGGCCCTTGTACAGAGTTAGCAGTTGGAGGGGCGAGAAAAACTGATGGAGACATTTTTGGTCCCTTCTCTAGAAGGGGACTTCGAGGCTGCATTTGGGGTCGCCATTTTTAAAATTTTGAATTTTAAGTGAAGGGTGTGTGTGTGTGTGTGTGTGTGTGTGTGTGTGTGTGTGTGTGTGCGTGTGGTAAGTGCATGTAGTTTTGTGAGAAGTAAGATAGTTGACTTTAGAGGGCAGGCTGTGACTGTCCCCTTGAGTTGTGAAACACAAAGGGAACTTTAATGGAGAGTTCACACCACCCCCTGAACTTAATTATCTATCTCCTCCAGACTTGCGATATCTTCTATTTGACTAAATTTACTCATGTATCTCTTATTCGCTTTTGTCTCTTACCGTCCATTGCTTAATTTTCTTGTTTCCTCGGCCTGCGATATCTTCTATTTATTTGTCTTGATATTTTTTACTTGTATATCTCTTATTCGTATTTTTCTCTTGGCGTCTTCTGCTTCTTTATGTTTAATTAAGAAAATTTCTGGGTTTGGATGTTGTTCTCAGTACATGGTCGTGATTCATCTAAATGTGATCTAAATGTGATCTGTACTGGCCATTCTTACTATTTCCTCTTGTTTTCTATTTTCTTTTATTTACACCAATAGGGCTTTTCACGGGAATTTATGGGCTAAAGGGAAACCGGATCCTTTTTGTGGTACCTCCTATCTCAAAGCCCACCCGCTAGGAAACCGTTGCCCCGAGTGATGAACCCCAAGCTACACTCGGACCGTGGACAAGATTCGAACTCATGCGCTTGGAGACCCTCGGACCCTAAAGCACGCATGGTTCCACTGGCTCCGTCCAGTTTGCTCGTCTCACGGTATCTGTCTATTCTATTTCTTTCTTTCATATTCTGCTTTTCTTATTACAGCTACTTCAGTTATCGTTTCTTCCTCGATATTTTACCTATTTTCTGTTCCTGTTTTGTCTCATTTCCTGTATTGACTCATTTCGGCCTCTGGGGTCATCTCCTTCAGTGCCGGTTCATGGTTAAGATTAGTGGGGTGATGTGTCAGAAAATTTTCAACCATTGTTTTAATGCTGTGTTAAAAGGAATACTAATATATAAAAAGAAAATTTACCACTCTAAAGACAGGTTCACTTTTTTTTATTTTTTATTTATACCATGTGGGCTTTTCACGGGAATTTATGGGCTAAAGGGGATACTTTTTGGGGTACCTCCTATCTCAAAGCCCACCCGCTAGGAAACCGTTGTCCCGAGTGAGGAAGCCCAACCTACACTCAGACAGTGGACAGGATTCGAACCCGTGCGCTTGGAGACCCCTCGGACCGCAAATCACGCATGGTTCCACTGTACCACGTCGGCCCCTTGTGAATATGCGACTGAGACTGAGCCCTTCTAGTCGGAACACGTTCACACATAGCGACTGGAAATATTGGCTGGTTGGTCTTGTTTTGCGACTTACAATTTCAGTCGCGTATTGACACCTGTGAACCCTCCTAAGTCTTGTCCGCTCGGGTACAGCTGTGCAACCTCGTCTTTTTTTTTCTTTTTTCTTTTCATTTATTCAATCAAATCAAATAATTTAGTGATGAACTTTTTTATTTTCGTATGAAAATTTTGCTTGCACGTGAGAGACGAAGGCCCAAAGATTTCCTTTTAAAAACCTTGAAATCTTGATCTTTACTAAATATATGATTATTTCGTCAACTGGTAAATATGGAAACAAAAAGAACATTTAGCAGAAAGATCCCAGTTTTCGTCTTACATTCCTAAGAATGTGGACCTTTTTAGGAGATACAACCTTGAATTATAAATTCCATATCATATTAAAGAATAGTACGTGCGCAGTATTTAAGCACAACACATGCAGGATAAAAAGAAGAAAAAAAATATTGTTTTCTTCTTGAATACCGGAATTGGTGACTGCTGAACAGGGGAAGCGCCAGTGCTCTCTCCCCTGTAATGCTTCCTATCTCGCGAACATTGTCACCCACAACAGCCAAACACCGCGTCGCTGAAACTGAGAATCTCAGTTCTATATAAGGATTTATTTTTACAAGCTAGGTGATAGCTACTGACATTAAAACTTACGGGTTATATAATATACAAAAAGAAAGAATTAAAGACTCATTATATTGAATGTTATAGATTATTTCGAGTTGAAATAAGGGGTACTGCAGTCCCGCAGTGTCTATACAGGAACCGTCAATGATAGTATAGGAAATGAGAAACTGCTTAGTGAGAGGAGCGGGTCAGCTGCAGTGTTATCACTGAGGAAAACGAAAATATCCAAGATTGCCTTAAATTTAAGGGTCCAAAATATACCTTTACTAGTACCCTGATATTAAATGAGTCGTATAATGTCTTATCTTAATGTAGAAACACTCGCAAAGCAGTGTCTTCAGTCACTGTCATCCTCTCCTAAGGCTGACAGTTGAATTGCCTGCTCCGTCTTTCTACATTTCTCTTCGTAACGCTTCCGGTCTTTCACGGTTTTTACTTCTGAGATCAATTTCTTAGATGGCACCCATTTACAGCAAGGGACTTCCTGTCTTGTTATGGATTGTTTTGCTAAGAGCCTGTTTGCTACCGTACTACTACTAGGTCTATTTACTTGCTGGTTTTAATGTTTGGTTGAGAGAACACTCAACTGGCGCAGAAAAACGTGGTAGTGCCATTAAATCACTCATAAATTTCGATAGTTTGTTAAATTTGGTATGATTGTTGCTGTCCTTAATGTTACCTTATTATTGGCAAAAAGATACGGCTTTCTTGCGAAGTTGCCCAAGATTTGTGCTGAAATACAGCAGATCTCTACATTGGTCTTGCCGTTCATCGAGTTTCTCTTCAGTGATATTGGAAAAATGAAAAGCAACTTACAAATGGATTTCATGTCTTTCAGGGGATAGAGCTTCTTTTGGGTCCATTATATTAAGCAAAGCAAGATATTTTCCTTCTCTATAAGGAACGTTTTTCTTACCTGTACACACAGTCCTATCATGAATTTCAGGCAATCTTGGTAGAACTTCCCTCTTTCCCCGAGTTGTTCTTTCAAAAGCATTTCACACCTTCCACCAAAATTGACATTTTCCAGGCTAAGATGGCAGGACTTATTTTATGGATTAATTTCAGAAAGCTTCTATTGGTTCAGAGTTTCATTTTCAATAAAAGCTCCGAGGATGCTGCGGTACTCGTCAGTAACTGAATAATACAGGGTGCTGAGCCTGAATTGCTCATATTGAAACTTGAGGTTCATTCTGTTTAAATTGTCAATGATCCAGTTTAAGAGAAGCAGCATATATTTATGCCAGAATTTGTTATGGTGTTGAAAATTTAAATAGCTCCGTCAATCTTATTTGTCTTACTTTCTGCTTGGAAAAAAAATAAATAAGTGCATCCCAATGTTTTAGTATACGAGCTATGACTTTACCTCTTAAAAGGCAGCGAGTTTGGGATAGTTTTAGCGTTTTATGTTTTAGAACTGTAAACAATATCTTTAAACTTTCAAATTGTTGTTGGCGCTTACTACGTCTTTGGAAGTAACAGCAGGCATCTCTTAAAAGTGACTCCAGAAATGGCTACAGGTACAACTGGCACACAATGAAAAGGAATGGTGAATACACCCTATGGCATAAACTGACGGCACATCCTTTCTCAGGTGATCTTGAAATCAATTATTCACACCCGTCATTGTCGAATAATTATCAGAAGCAAAGCCAGTTATATTGTTCAATGGTATTTCCTTTTTATATAGTTCTTCGGCACTACTATCTTTCTGCACAGAATATTCTCGGTCTGTCCTTTACTTACGTATAATAAATTGGAAACTTCACATTTCGTATCTTGCTAAACAGCTTCTATGAAGTTAAGAGTCTGAGGCATCTCCTCCAGTTTTTCTAATCCCCACAACGCTAATTTTATACAAGGGCTTTTTTCGTTTATGTGTGGAGTACTCTTCGCATGTACTGATGGGTTCCACTTACACAATTTTATTAGATAGGTTGAAAGCCAAAGCTTTTCGTCTTATCAACTCCTCTCCTCTGACTGACTGTCAGAGGATCCCAGCAAGTCAGCGGGACTCTCCTCAATACTGTCCAGCGTCTCTACTGAGGCGAAGCCACTCCGTGACCTTGGGCGCTCCCCAGCGCATTCCTTGGCAGCCTCAAGAGTGTCACCTTTGAAGGTATCCCATAGTTCTACCGGATCCTCGATGGTGTCGAGCACTCCAAACCGATTGGAGTCTGTCACTGCATACTCGTGGGCACATGTCAAGTCTTTCATTTTCTCAAGATGAAACACAGTGTGGTCACATCTTGGTGGCTTTCTGGACTTGACATGCAGCTTGAGCGTAGCAACAACAAGCCTGCGATAAGTTGCAAAGAATTCGGCACTCCGAAAAACCTTGCAGTTCTGAAGGATCCTCCATGACCTAGAGCAACTGGTGCAACATCCTTCTCGTATTCCTGACCGTCTTGGAGACACGCCCACTATTCTTGATCTCTTCCTCACCTCTAACCCTTCTGCTTATGCTGTCACCTTTTCATCTCCGTTGCGGTCTCCCGATCACAATCTCATTTCTGTATCTTGTCCTATTTTTCCAATCCTCCGCAGGATCCCCCAAAGCGAAGGTGCCTCTGGCGTTTTGCCTCTGCCAGTTGGGGGGACCTGAGGAGGTATTATGCTGATTTTCCCTGGAGGAGGAGGAGGATTTTCATTTAGGCCCCGCAACAGCGAAGGTCATATGGCGCCGCTGACAAAAAGGTTTAAAAGAAAATTTATAAAATAACTAAAAGCAGTTAAAAACAATATACTTAAAAATAGCTAAAAAAATGTAAAAAAAAAAAAAAAAAAAAACAATGAAACTATATAAAACATTAAAATACATAAATAAAATTCTAAAATTCACAAATAAGGGAGAAGGCCAGCCTCTCCTCCCCCCCCCAAAAAAAAACGAATACATCATTCTATAGTTAAAAATAATTATAGAATAAATAAATAATAAAACCATATACTTTATAAAAGACTAACAAAATACAATGAAATTAAAGGTAACTGAAAACACAAAACGAAATAAAACATTAAAATGTAAGAAAAAAAAAAAATGAAATTCACAAATTGGGGAGGAGGCCAGCCTCTCCCAAGTACGCTAAAACATCATGGCCTGGAGCCAGACATGTTGAGCCAAGGACACCGCTATCTCTATCGCGACACCGGTAGAGGTAGCGGTGTCTTAAGTCTATCAAACTAGGGCACTAAATTAGCAGGTGCCGCACGGTGAGCGGCACCAGACAGTCATCAGATACCTTTCAAGAGGTATCTTTGTGTAAGGTAAGTGTGGCCAATACGTAGCCGCGTTAATAAAACCTGTGTGCGGCGATCGCGGATGTGCGTGTATGTCCAGTTGTGGAAAACGGAACTGGTGATCTCTCCCATTTTCGAGGTGGCAACTCCCGTTTGCCACCTCCTTTGCCAAGTTACCCTGGAAAACATCTCTAAACGGAACAGAAGCAGGGGATGGAGCACGACTTGAAGCCTCTTTGGCAAGGCAGTCTGCCTGCTCATTCCCAGGAACACCAACATGAGCAGGGACCCAACAGAACCCAACACGATATCCTCTTCTGGTAAGTAGATAGAGCCACTCCAGGGCTGATAAAACCAATGGGTGAAGGGAAGTAAAAGAAGAGAGAGCAGTAAGAGCACTGCGAGAGTCACTAAAAATTGTAAAAGACGAAATCGGGAGAGTAAAAATTATCTGTAAAGCTAGGACTATGGCAGACAGCTCCGCTGTAAAAACGGACGCCACTGAAGGAAGGCTGCCACACCGATAAAAAGAGGGAAAAACCACACTAAACCCGACGCCTGCGTCGGATTTGGAACCATCAGTAAAAACGGGAATATCATCAGAATGAGTTAAAAAGTGTTCTAAAAACCGTGAGTGGGACAGAGCTGGTGGAAAATCCTTCTTGCCATCCATTGCAGGAGGGCATAATAAAACAACCGAAAGCTGCCAATAACCAACTCGTGGGAGCCGGAAAGAGTAGACAGGAGTGGGGTCGATGGACAAATCAATCATGAGGTTTGCCACTCGAAGGCCAAAAGGTTTAGGTAGACTCGGTCGAGTGACATACGCCTGCGAACGCGAGTCCCGCAATATTGACAGACAAGGGACAGAATCAGGAAGACGGTGGGTGCGAAACCAACATCGGAGCATCGAAGACTGGCGCCGGAGGTCGAGCGGCCAAAAACCTGCATCCACTAGAAGGCTAGGTATTGGAGATGTCCGAAATGCACCTGTAGCCAAGCGGACCCCAGCATGATGCACTGAGTCAAGCGTGCGTAGTCGTGCATCCGTTGCGGATGAGTAGATCTCACAGCCGTATTCTAGCTTGGGAAGTATGAGTGTGCGGTGAAGCAGCAGCAACGTGTCCCTGTCCGCACCCCAAGAGGTGTGACTTAAAACCCGTAGAAGGGATAATGCCTGCCGACAAGACGCTTTAAGAGAACGGAAATGGGGAACCCAGGTGAGACGGTTGTCAAATAAAAGGCCAAGATATCGAGTGGCCTCCACACATGAGATGCGTCTATTCATGATCTGGATGAACGCCACGACTACGACAAAAATGCATAGACACGGTCTTCGAGGTGGAAAATCGAAAACCGTTCATGTTGGCCCAACTGGACACCCTATTGATCGCCAGTTGGAGCTTGCGCTCAATCAGTGACATCCTAGCAGCAGCAAAAGAAATACATAAATCATCAACATATAAGGAGCTGTGAATGCCATCTGGGAGAGTATCAATAACACCATTTATGGCGACTGCGAATAATGTAACACTAAGAATACTTCCCTGTGGAACGCATCATTTAGAGCAGTAGCCTCAGAGAGAACACTCCCACTCGAACCCGTAAAAAAACGTCTGGATAAAAACTGCTGGATAAAAAGAGGAAGGTGGCCACGAAGGCCAAAATTAAACAAAGACTGTAAAATGCCATGACACCAAGCCGTGTCGTAGGCCTTCTCCAGGTCAAAAAACACTGTTACTTGATGGTGGTGATTAGCGAAGGCCTCACAAATGGAAGACTCTAGGGATAAAAGAGCATCAGTAGTAGACCTCATCTTTCGGAAGCCGTACTGTACCGATGACAAGTACTTCCCCTTCTCCAAGTACCACATGAGTCTTACATTTACTATCTTTTCTAACACTTTACAAATGCAGGATGTCAAAGATATAGGACGGTAGTTCGTAGCCTGGAGATTATCTTTCCCAGGCTTCGGATATGGGAGAACAACTGCGACAGCCCAAGAAGATGGAAAGTCACCGGTATGCCAAATCATATTATAAAGATTTAATAAAAAGTTAAAAGCACGGTCAGACATGTGACGTCAAAAGGCATAAGGAATGTCGTCTGGACAAGGAGAAGAGTCATGACACTGAGACAAAGCAGTCCGCAAACAGAGAAAGGGACATTATAAGACTCTCCTCCAGCGGAAAAAAAAATTATGCCGAGAGATTCCATTCTCTGGCGGTGACGTGCGCCCGGGGCTGCAGGATGCCATGGGATAGCGCCTGTAGGCACAGAAGAGTGTATTGAAAAGTTCAGCTTCCGCCCAGTGGCGCAGGCAAAATAGTGGTACCCATATTAGGGCCCATATCAGAAAGCTCATCTTGAGTGATCCACCAGAAAAGGTATTATGGTGATAAGGTAACTTTAAACCACTCGACAAATGGCAAAGTGGTTTAAGGCTGCCGAGAGATTCCATGGACGTCTGCCCGGCTCACCACCTTATCCACTATGCCACCGCCTCCCGGATGCCTCCGGGAAACACTGGCAAAGTGCTCTGCGAAGAGGTCGGCGACAGTCCTAGGGTCTTCCACCGTTCGCCCAGCAGATAACAAAACTGGTGGGGGAGAAGAATACTTCCCAACAATTCGGCGGACTTTGCTAAAGACATCCGTAAGAGGGGTGTGGGCATTAATGGAAGACACATAAGCTTTCTAAGAAGCTCTTTGTGCCTCTTTCAAAACGCGGCGGGCCCGAGCTCGGCAGCGTCGAAAAGCTTCCAGGCACTGCGGATCCCCACGATGTCGCCGGAGACGAGAGAAAGCTGCCCGTTTCGCTTTCACAGCGTTTGTGCATGCTGCATTCCACCAAGGAACGGGACGCTTAGTAAAGCGATCGGACGTCCTAGGGATTGTCTGAAGCGCTGCAGAATGTAAAAAATCAGTAAAATAATCAACAGCCTCAGCACAAGTAGAAAAGTCAGCCAGCGGACGGATACAAGAGCTAAGATCTGTGAATCGAGACCAATCTGCCTTGTCTAAAACCCAGCGTGGGGGCCGGGACTGTGGCTCAGAGTTCACAGATTCTAATAAAATCGGAAAGGGGTCACTACCGTGTAATCCGGTAGGACCCGCCAATTAAAATCAAGGAAATAATTAGATGTACACAGAGAAAGATCGATAGCGGTAAAAGTCCCAGTAGGACTGTGGAAATGTGTAACATCCCCAGAATTTAAAACCTCCAATCCCTCATCCTCAATAAAAGAACCGATTAAAACCCCACAAGGATTACTAGCACCTTCATCCCACAATGGGTGACGGCCGTTAAAATCACCTAATAAAAGAAAAGGCAGAGTCCCCTGACGCATCAGGCCGTCAAGCTCACCCCTGGAGAAATAAGCCGAGGATATAAACTGCAAATAGTGTAGGATCGTCCCATAAAAACCTTAACAGCAACCACCTGAAGAGGAGAGTTGAGTTGCAAAGGGACAACAGGTATGTCTTGACGGACAAGGATAGCTGTGCCACCGTGGTGGCCCCGGGCAGGGAAAGGAGTACTAAAAAAGGCACGATAGCCAGGAGGACTAGAATAAGTACTATCACCTAGCATGGTCTCTTGTAAAGCTACACAGGCTGGAGAGAACTCCGACAATAAAGCTCGGAGTTCCCCCCACGAGGCGCTAAGGCTTCTACAGTTCCACTGTAGAAGCTTGAAGATGACTATTTAGGTGCAGTGGACGGGCGAGCCTTTTAAATGGGCTGCCTGTGACTCACCTGATTAGAAATAATCAACCGACGGGAAGACACCGGGAGTTGAGATGTACCGGGTCGTTGGACCGCAGCCTCTCGGCCTACCGGTGAGTGATGCGAACTATCACTCCTACCGGTCCTCGGAGGACGAGGATCAGACACGACTGCACTTTCCCCGATACAGTGGGTCCACGAGGGACGGCTGTGACAATATCATCGGATCGTCCTCATCACAAGAAGCCCGATCTGAGACAGAGGGCGTCACAGAAGGGTGGAGAGAAACAACTGGAGCTACCATTGCAGAGCAGTCCCTGGAGGACTCACGGTCACGTGCACCGGGAGAAACCTTAGATTGTTTAGGCTGAGCTAAATCAATTGACTCCGCAGAGCCGCGGTGCCGTTTGGTCAGGCCTTTCAAAGGCTTAGGAGATACAGGTGGCAAATGTACATCTACTATATGGGTGACTTTGGTCAAGTCCGTATTATTCTCGTCACTTCTTAGAGATGACTCAACCGAGTCATCGGACAAAAGGGCAAACCTATTTGCCAAATGAACAGGACCACCCGCCCCAACAGAGCGAGAGGTAGCAGGAGTTGTTGTCTTTGGACCGGCAGACTCAGCTGAAGAGCGTGCGGCCAATGAACCGTATGATGTCGCACCAGTACCATCCTTCTGGCGGTACAGGAGTTCACGGCGGGCACTACCAAGGCTGATGAATTGGCTGTTAGCAAGCTGTAAAATGTCCTGCTCCAGGCGATACCTGGGGCATTGCCTGGAACGTACCTGGTGAGCATCACGGCAATGGAAACAGTAAGCAGTAGCATTGCAATGCTCCTCAGAGTGTGAATCTAGTGCAGAGCAATTACCACATCGAGAAGCTTCCTTACAGGAGCTTTTACCGTGACCGTACCCATAGCAAGAGAAACACTGAAGAGGGCGAGAAACAAAGTGCCTCACCCTAAGGTTGATAGGACCGATATGAACACGGTCTGGGAGGGTGGAACCAAAAAGGTGAGAAGGACCATGTTGGAGGAATTCCTCATCTTTGTCACCTTCTGGACTGAGTTAGGACACATACCCAGTATTTCCTCTTCAGGAAATTCGTAAAGATCCTGACTGTACACACAACCTTTACTGTAATTAAAGGTGGGATGTGCCTTAATAGTCTCAAACATGCTGTCAGAAGGACATGGTAGATGTTGCAACATCCTTGCCTGCGTGATATCTTTCGCTCGCACTAGCACCCCCTTACCATATTTCTTGAGGTTTCCCTCAGGAATCTCTTTAGACAAGTACCGGGTGGCATGGATAAAATTCCCGCGCCCATTTCTATAGTACGCCACAAACCAACGTGGAGGCGGGATCTGGCGGACTTCAGGAACTGAACTCTCTGAATGGTGGTCAAAAAGATTTGGGATGTAGTCCGTTTCACTGTCCGAAATATTGCGAGAGTGGAGAAGTTCTGTTTTGAAGCCAGAGCCGGCAAGGGGAAGAGATGCTACATGTTCATAAGCCAGACGGGCTTCATCACATGAAAGAAAAGTCACATAGCAGTGGTTAGATGGAAAATCCTTATCATAAACAAGTCGATTGCGAAGAACTGTGCCATATACCTTGAGAAGGGAGTGCAAGGCGTGATAAGAAAAAGATGGATTAACATTTAGCATCAAAAGGGAGTCACATGCAGCAGAAATGCGTCCCTCAGAGGAACAACCAGAACAGGAGACTGCTGCGGGAGGCCCTTGTGGAGGGGAATCCTCCTTCCCACTCTGACCTGAAGATGACTTCTCGCGGGCCAGGTCAGCCACCTTACGAAAACCTGACAGTCTTTTGTGTTTAACCATATATATAAAGTTACACAAAAAATTGGCTCCAGGGGCAAGGGAAACCACCTACTGGGACTACAGTGGGAGGGGGGCGCTGGCTGCCGTGGACGGGGTACCTCGTCCCCATGTGGACCAGTCGTTTTAAAAAAAAGGCCCCACATGCTACGAATGTTTGTCCACGACAGAGCTGAGACCGCCCCCCCACCCCCAAAAGCATCCCAGCCTGGACACCCAACCATCCAGCACAGGACGGCCCCTACTGGGCGTTCCTTTCCAGCGGGTGGCTCCGCTGTCCACTGGCAGCCTACGTAGGAACCATTTAGTCTGGCCCCTCACTGGCGACCTTACTAGCATGGGTAGCCCTCTCCCCCTCGAAAGGGCAGAGCAGGGGCCTAGGCCCCCTTTAGCCTAGCTCGCCAGGTCACAGGGGCACGCAAGCCCCCCCACCACGACAAGGCGGTTCCCGTCTGGGGGAGTGATTTTACCTGGAATGATTATTGCTTCCGTGTCAGAGACCCAGCTCTTTGTGCTGAACGCATAACAGAGGTGTTAGTATCTCGCATGGAGGCGTACATTCCTCATTCTTTTTCTCAATCTAAACCTTCTAAACCTTGGTTTAACGCTATACATGATAGAGAGGTTGCCCACAAAAGGTACTTGAGCCTTCCATCTCCTGAATCTCATGGACTTTATATCTCTGCCCGGAATCATGCCAAGTCTGTTCTTCAACTTGCCAAACACTCTTTCATAAATAGGAAATGTCAAAATCTTTCAAACTCAAACTCTCCTCGTGACTTCTGGCATCTAGCCAAAAACATCTCAAATAACTTCACTTCTTCATCTATCCCTCCTTTATTTCATCCTGATGGCACCACTGCCATCTCTTCTGTCTCTAAAGCTGAACTCTTTTCTCAAACCTTTGCTCACAACTCCACCTTGGACGATTCTGGGCTTGTCCTCCTCTCCTCCTCCCTCTGACTATTTCATGTCTACAATCAAAATTCTTCGTAATGATGTTTTCCATGCCCTTGCTGGCCTAAACCCTCGGAAGGCTTATGGACCTGATGGGGTCCCTCCTATTGTTCTCAAAAACTGTGCTTCTGTGCTTGCACCTTGCCTGGCCAAACTATTCCAACTTTGTCTATCGACTTGTACCTTTCCTTCCTGCTGGAAGTTCGCCTACATTCAGCCTGTTCCTAAAAAGGGTGACCGTTCTAACCCCTCAAACTACCGTCCTATAGCTTTAATCTTGCTTGTCTAAAGTTTTTGAATCTATCCTGAATAGGAAGATTCTCAAACATCTGTCACTTCACAATCTTCTGTCTGATCGCCAGTATGGCTTCCGTCAAGGTCGCTCTACTGGTGATCTTCTGGTTTTCCTTACTGAGTCTTGGTCATCCTCTTTTAGAGATTTCGGTGAAATTTTTGCTGTTGTGTTAGACATATCAAAAGCTTTTGATAGAGTCTGGCATAAAGCTTTGATTTCAAAACTGCCCTCCTACGGCTTCTATCCTTCTCTCTGCAACTTTATCTCAAGTTTCCTTTCCGACCGCTCTATTGCTGCTGTGGTAGACGGCTACTGTTCTTCTCCTAAACCTATTAATAGTGGTGTTCCTCAGGGTTCTGTCCTGTCACCCACTCTCTTTCTATTATTCATTAATGACCTTCTTAACCAAACTTCTTGCCCTATCCACTCCTACGCTGATGATACCACCATACATCTTTCCACGTTCTTTCAGAGACGTCCAACCCTTCAGGAAATCAACAGATCACGCGGGGACGCCACGGAACGCCTGACTTCCGATCTTTCTAAGATTTCCGATTGGGGCAGAGAAAATCTAGTAGTTTTCAATGCCTCAAAAACTCAATTCCTCCATCTATCAACTCGACACAACCTTCCAGACAACTATCCCCTCTTCTTCAATGACACTCAACTGTCTCCCTCTTCCACAATGAATATTCTCGGTCTGTCCTTTGCTCATAATTTTAACTGGAAACTTCACATCTCATCTCTTGCTAAAACAGCTTCTATGAAGTTAGGTGTTCTGAGGCGTCTCCGACAGTTTTTCTCGCCCCTCCAACTGCTTACTCTGTTATAAGGGCTTTATCCGCCCCTGTATGGAGTACTCTTCGCATGTTTGTGGGGGTTCCAGTCACACAGCAAAGCTGTGTGACTGGAAAGCTCTTCGTCTCATCAACTCTGACTAACTGTCTTCAGTCTCTTTCTCACCGCCGAAATGTTGCATCCCTTTCTATATTTTATCGCTATTTTCATGGTAACTGTTCTACTGATCTTGCTAACTGCATGCCTTCCCTCCTCCTGCGGCCACGCTGCACAAGGCTTTCTTCTTCCTCTCATCCCTATTCTGTCCAACTCTCTAATGCAAGAGTTAACCAGTACGTTCAATCATTCATCCTTTTCACTGGTAAACTCTGGAACTCCCTCCCTGCATCTGTATTTCCGAATTCCTACAACTTGTCTTCTGTTTAGAGGGAGGTATCGAGGCATTTGCTCCCCTAATTCTGGCTGACGGTTTTGGCACTTTTTGAAGTCTTTGGAGAGCCAGCGCTCAAGTGGGCCTTTTTCCAACTTTCTTTTTTTTGCTCTTGACTGGCCCTCTTTCCTACGTAAAAAAAAAAAAAAAAAAGTACTACCAAGGATATGGTCAATCTACTTTGCTACATGTCCGACATTGCTATACCAAGTCCAGTAGTGCAGTGCTGGTCTCTGATACCAGGACCCTGCAATTCTCGGCGTTCTGGATCTTGCAAGATTCAAAAGAAAAAAGCTGTTGTCATTCCCGTTACCAGACCCATGAGGACCTTCACATAACTCGTAGCCGGCTCTCTTAATGTCAGTGATAGCATTATATTTGCCATAGACAGTAAGTGCATCACGACAAGGACACTAAGTTTGGCGTAGAACGTCTCCTTCTCCTCAATTTCAGACACCTTGGTAGGAGCGTATACTGCAACAACAAACATAAAGCCTAGACTGTGCTTCAGCCTTAGTCGGATTATACGCTTATCATCCATAGTAACCTGTACAATGGACGGCTGCAGTCTGCTGGAGACGCCTAGGCTACCCCCTTGACACGGTGACCATTGCTCATGCTACTGGTCTCACCACTATCAGGCCTCCTTGTCTCAGAGTCCCAACCGAGCCAATCCGATAGATGAAGCAGTCGTTAATTCTCTGAGAGGCTCAGGACGTTCCAGGAGCCTATTCGTAGAACCCTCAGTAGGTTTAGCCAGGAAAGGTCCAATGGGCAGGCGCCATGTCTGAAACCCCACCGGCACCCCCAAAGTTAAAAATAAGGCGAGGGAAAATCTCCTGTCCCTCTCAAGATACAGGGATCTCGCAAGCTTTCCTCTGCCTCCGTCATATGGTTAGGCAAGCCTTCTGGTGCCTTTGCACGGTCGTATCCCCAGCAGAACCGGATCGGGATCGTGGCTAGAGGCTCGCCCGCGCTCAGAGCCTCGACCCCGACCTCTACCTTTAACTCTGGTAGCGGCTGTGGACATTTTTATAGGGAGGGGTTGCAAGCCCGACCCCCAACCAGCTAGATCAGCCTTTGGCAGGGATACTGGTATCCCTGAGGGTGAAAACCCTGGCTGCCCAAGAAAAGGATCCATAGTAACCTGTACAATGGACGGCTGCAGTCTGCTGGAGACGCCTAGGCTACCCCCTTGACACGGTGACCATTGCTCATGCTACTGGTCTCACCACTATCAGGCCTCCTTGTCTCAGAGTCCCAACCGAGCCAATCCGATAGATGAAACAGTCGTTAATTCTCTGAGAGGCTCAGGACGTTCCAGGAGCCTATTCGTAGAACCCTCAGTAGGTTTAGCCAGGAAAGGTCCAATGGGCAGGCGCCATGTCTGAAACCCCACCGGCACCCCCAAAGTTAAAAATAAGGCGAGGGAAAATCTCTTGTCCCTCTCAAGATACAGGGATCTCGCAAGCTTTCCTCTGCCTCCGTCATATGGTTAGGCAAGCCTTCTGGTGCCTTTGCACGGTCGTATCCCCAGCAGAACCGGATCGGGATCGTGGCTAGAGGCTCGCCCGCGCTCAGAGCCTCGACCCCGACCTCTACCTTTAACTCTGGTAGCGGCTGTGGACATTTTTATAGGGAGGGGTTGCAAGCCCGACCCCCAACCAGCTAGATCAGCCTTTGGCAGGGATACTGGTATCCCTGAGGGTGAAAACCCTGGCTGCCCAAGAAAAGGATAGAAAGGGAGACAGCAGAAACAGAAAGGAATTGAGCTATGGGACGCAGAGGGCACTCATTCCTCACTTAGGCTACCTAGCCTAAGTTTTCATCTACAGTTTTGAAAGTCAGGAACACCGAATTATGTGTCTGTGTCCTTTATTAATAAAGATTTTCTCGATGAACATAACTAACATTGAAGCTGTTGGTTCAATATTTTGGCAACAAATGTCGTTACTTTTCATTAATGCACTAACGTACAATATGTTTTCTTTTTTTTTCAGTTGCATCCTCTTTCTTATTCTATTTTTAATCAAGTAGATTAGTGAGATGATTCTTTCTACGTACTGATGCATTGATGAACGTCAAAGACATGGAAAGAGCAAACTTCTCCTGATGCAACCTGATAATGGTATACGTTTATTCAGAACTTTTCCTCCACCGAAACTTAATTTTTTTTTTTTTATACCATGTGGGCTTTTCACGGGAATTTATGGGCTACAGGGGATACGTATTAAGGGTACCTCCTATTTCAAAGCCCACCCGCTAGGAAACCGTTGCCCCGAGTGAGGAAGCCCAACCTACACTCAGACCGTAGACAGGATTCGAACCCGTGCGCTTGGAGACCCCTCAGATCCCAAAGCACGCACGGATCCACTGTACCACAGCGGCCCCCTAATTTGCCCAGTAATAGTGCCACAACTCATTGCCACGGTTCAAGGAGGTGAATATTTCCTGAAAATCTATTCAAGAATATCATATCTCCTAGTTTTGGCTTCCTGGGGCTAAGAATGCCAAATAGGAAGTAGATCTATGCATCACAATTAGCAAGTTCTATGGAGGGCTAAAATGATAGATAAAATATACCGGTAAGGTGATCCAGAAAAGAGCTCAATGATATTGTTAATCCTCAGGCAGAAATCGCCACATTTGGTAGGAAACCCGCCAACTTAACAACTTTGAGCCGTGCAGGGCTCATTTGGTTCTGACGGTTCATTTCTACCCAATACATCTGTAGCTGGCTCATTTCTGTTCTCTGCCCCACCCCAACATTATCCATAGTCACGGCCCTCACTAGATCAGTGTCCCAGGAGACGTCATGGGGAGGGTATTACTTCTCAGTATAGAACCTGGTTTGTTACTTTATGTTGAGTTGTCAGCTCTGGTTGACTTTAGTATAACGTTCACCAATTTGATTACTATGGATCCCACTCGTAACATAGCCGTATACAGCATGGATGAATTTAGTTAGAGTGACTCTGAAGTCGTAGCCAACTGCTCTATGTCTGTCAAGTCTGTCTATGTCTATGCTCTACGCCTATCTATCTGTCTATGTCTGTGCTCTATGCCTGTCAAATCTAACTGCGCTATGTGTGCAACGACTTGACAGGCATAAACATAGACATAGACAGATATTTGCTTTTCAGTGAGGAAAAGAATATAAGCTTTAGTAAAAGAGGTAGTGTTTTATACATTGAAAATTAGTTATAAGGCGAGGAGTGTTGCAGGAATTAATGAAAAAAATGTTGAGGTGAGTGTCAAGACATTTCGAGTCGATAGGGTAGTCCGATCTGGGGCATTCGTGGTGTCGTCCCCCAGAAGGGGACTCCAAGGCTGGTGTAGGAGTCATGTTAATTTAGAATTTTAAGTGAAAGGTGTGTGTGTAGTTGGGCGTATGTAGTTTAGTGTAAAGGAAGAGAATTGTCCGTTACTGGCCCCAAGTCGGGAAACACAAAAGGAGACGTTTAACGAGGTCACAGGTTGCTTTGAAGATAATTTCACAGCACCCCATGAGCGAGTGCTATTAGACTTCGCTGTGAGGAAATTATTGTTTTGGCAAGTGTTTACTGCTTCTTCCTATATAAAGGAAAGTTTCTTGTTTCTGGACTTTACTTGCATAAAACCTTAAGAACATTAGAAAACATGGGAAGTAGCTGGCCTATATGTGGCATTCCCCAAATACAAATGTATTTGGAGAATCTTCATCCATGTTTATATGTAATTATCCTTCAAAGCTCCCTACTGACTCAACACTATCAGCCTAATTTCTGAGAGCATTCCATTAACCTACCATTTTATCCAAAGACGAAATACTTACCGTTTCTTTATCTACGTAAGAGCCAGCGGAGTCCTATAGCTAAAAAGGAAGGAAAGAAAAGACTCATCATTACCTGGCGGACTTTCCTTCTCATAGTTCGGAGGCCAGGTTTCTCATCGTGTCCGAAGCCCAGATAATCGCCGACATTGCGTCTTCCTTTGGAGCCTCCCATGTTTAAGTTTTTTCTCTCTTTCCTTAGCGATTCTTGGAGTGGGTCCTGTTTTGTTCCTTTATCCTCTTGATCTCCCGCCTCTTCATCCGAGGTACTGCCGTAGATGTCGTAACAATTATAAAGGTAATATTCCAACTCCTGAAGCAAGAAGGTTAGCTCCGTCTTGCTTCGACCTTCCACGTTCACATACACTGGCGAAAGAAAAACTTTTGTAAATTTTCTTCCCTTGCACGTATCTTCATCAGAATTTGAAGAATATACTCACTCACTGTCAATGAAATCAATATTATTCCTTCAAACTAAATGTACTGACTGACTGGTAATTTCTTT
The DNA here is from genome assembly GCF_017591435.1 of Portunus trituberculatus. Taxonomy (NCBI): domain Eukaryota; kingdom Metazoa; phylum Arthropoda; class Malacostraca; order Decapoda; family Portunidae; genus Portunus; species Portunus trituberculatus. The sequence goes on from NC_059293.1 coordinate 6,271,298, forward strand.
ATAAGTGACAAGTGACAGATTCTCATCCGCTCTGAGTGATGATGGAGGGGAAACTCTAAACATATGAGTGTTTTTTTTTTTTTTTATGTTACGCCCTATCGCGCCTGTAGGCACACTTGAAAAGCATGTGTGGGAAGTGCTGTTCAATTTCCGCCCATGAGTGGCGTAGGCAATTTTATTTATGGTGGTACCCATATTAGGGCCCATATCACCACCCAAGCGCATATTTGGTGTAACCACCTAGAAGCTGGGTATCATGGTGACATGTAGGTAACTTTAAACCACTCGACATATGGCATAGCTTCAAAGTGGTATGTGGTGGGATTCGAACATATGCATGGACGTCTGCCGATCCCCCGCTCACCACTTTATCCATTATGCCACCCCCTCCCTAGTGTAGTAGGTTAGTATGATAAGTCAATATGTATTCATTCATGAGTGTGGCTGGTCAGTGTTGCAGGTCATCACAGTCGCCAAGGGCAACATAACACGGAAAAGAAAAAAAAAGACCAACTTAGTGCCAGTCCCCGTGTAGGTCTGAGAGTGTTACCCTAAGAGAAGGATAAACATTTTGAGAACTCTCTCATAGGAAGTTGAAAATACAGAAGTAGGTTGGGAGTTACAGAGTTTACCAGAGAAAGGTATGAATGATTGAGAGCTCTAGATAATTCTTGCATTAGAGAGTTGAGCAGAGTAAAGATGAGAGGAAGAAAAAAGCATTGTGCAGCAAGGAAAAAAACGAGGGGAGGCATGCAGTTAGCAAGATCAGAAGACTAGCTAGCATGAAAATAGCAAGAGAATATAGCAAGAGATGAAACTTTCCAGGGGTAAGAAAGAGGCTGAAGACAGTCAGTCAGAGGAAAAGAGTCGATCAGACGAGGAGCTTGTGCTTCCACCTTATCTAATAAAACACAGGAGGGAAAAATGAAGATGGAGAAGTTTTTGGCCAGATGCCACAAATCTCGGTGGAGTTGGATTTCGAAAGATTTTGACATTTTCTATTAAGGAGTGTTTGGCAAGTTGAAGAACAGACTTGGCATAATTCTGGGCAGAAATATAAAGCGCATGAGATTCAGGTGATGGAAGGTTCAAGTACTTTTTGTGGGCAACCTCTCTATCATGCATAGAGAGAGAACAGATTGTGCTAAACCAAGGTTTGGAAAGTTAAGGGTGAGAAATTTTTGAGGAATATATGCCTCCATGCCAGAAACTATCACGTCTGTTATGCGTTGAATACACAGCGATTGGTCTCTGTCAGAGGCGAAACGCTAGAGGCACATCCGCTTTGGAGGATCCTGAGGAGTGATTGAGAAATACGATACGGATATGACATTGTGATCGGAGGAACCCAACGGGGAAGATAGGATAACAGCTTAAAGGCAATGATTAGAGGTAAGGAAATGATAAATAATCTTTGGTTTATCTCCAAGATGGTCAGGAATACAAGTAGGGTGTTGCACAAGTTGCTCTAAGTAGTGGAGGATAGCAGCGTTGAAGACTAGTTCACCAGGATGGTCAGTAAAGAGAGAGGAAAGCCAAATTTAGTGGTGAACGTTGAAATCTCCAAAGATGGTGATCTCTACGAAGGGATATAGAGATAGAATTTGCTCCACTTTGGAAGTTATTCAAATCTTTTTTATAGTCAGAGGAGTTAGGGAAGAGGTAGACAACACAGATATATGAAATTATTTAGTTAGAGAGTGACTTCAAATTTAAGCCAGATTGTGGAAAACTCGAAAGATTGAAGAGCGTAAGCACGAGAGCAAGTCAAGTAAGTCACTGGAACGAAAATGAGGATAAAGAAAGTATGAGGGAACAGAAAAGGGCTACTGTCAGTTGCCTCAGACACCAGTATTTCGGTTGGGAAAACAAAATGAGCTTTAGTATGGGAGAGGTGGTGTTCTACAGATTGAAAATTAGTTATAAAACCGTGAATGTTGCAGAAGTTAATAAAGAAAATGTTGAGTGGGGATATCAAGACATTTATGGTCGATACCGAGAGACCAGTTCGAGCTGAGGACATTTATGGTCCCCTCCTCAGAAGGGACTGCGAGGCTGGTGTTGGAGTCACCATTTTTTGAAATCTTAAATGAAGGATGTGTGTGTGTGTGTGTGTGTGTGTGTGTGTAGTAAGTGCATGGAGTTTTGTGTGAAGGAGGAGAGTTGTCTTTAGAGGGCAAGTTGTGACTATCCCCTTAAGTTATGATACAAAAAGGGAGACGTTCAAAAAATTCACAAATATATTTAATGGGAAGTTCACAGCACTTCCTGAACTGGTTCAGACCAGAACTGGTCCAGATTAGAACTAGTGTTATACTTCGCAGGGAGTAAATTATCGTTTCAGCAAGTGTAAATTACCTCCTCTGAATGGAAACTTGGTCAGGAAGGGGTTCATGGATTATTTACAGGGGTACATGCCAAGTCGATTTGTATTCATATCTATATTTTGATGAGAGACGTAACATTAATAAAGTTATAAAAAAAATACGATATGATAAACTTTTTTTTTTTTGTTGTGACCAAATATTTAGTAATTAAACAAATATTTAGCATTCAGTAGTATGTGACAAATTGTGTGTGTGTGTGTGTGTGTGTGTGTGTGTGTGTGTGTGTGTGTGTGTGTGTGTGTGTGTGTGTGTGTGTGCGTGTGTGTGTGTGTGTGTCTAGACTCACTGTGGGATCCATTGTTAGCCCCGCAAAGGAAGGGAAGGGGCGTGGTGCTTTCAGCGTAGAAACGGTCGTATTTGCACTCGCCCCAATATGGTGGTTGCAACATGAATTCGTCAAAGTCCAACCTGTGGTGATGACAAGGTCACACAAGGAATGAGGAGCATTGTACTGAGTCACCAACAGTCTTTTAAAAAATTTCGTGAATTTAATATTCATGAACACCAGAATAGATTTTAATGATAGACAGAAATTCCTATAATGACTTGCAGCATTTTACAGACACTCATTGTTTTTTTTTTAAACTTCTTAATTCCTTTTGTTACCCTGAAAAGACGAATTTAAGACAAAATCACTCCTGTTTTCTGTGTATCTACGAAACCATCTTTATTACAAAGTTTTTAATATAATCTAGCAACGACTAAGCAAAAATAAAGATTATTGTTGAAAAGACTTCTTAAATTTTACAAGGGATGTCAATGTGGTTTTCAAGAACGGCAAAAAAGTGAAAACCTGATCTGGCAGATAGGAGAGTCGCAGCCGTGGTCCACCGTGATGGAGCACTGCACGGGAGCGGCGGGCAGCGAGGCGGGATAAGAAGGCGAAGCGAAGGTGAACTCCTGAGCCTGGGTGACTGAGCCGCATGTCACCCATTCTATATATATATATATATATATATATATATATATATATATATATATATATATATATATATATATATATATATATATATATATATATATATAGAGAGAGAGAGAGAGAGAGAGAGAGAGAGAGAGAGAGAGAGAGATAATAAATATATACAACACATAATAACATAAAAATATCTCCACACACATACAGTCCAAACACACACACACACACACACACACACACACACACACACACACATCCTAGCCACACAGCCTCCATCATCATCTGCGGCTTTTACCAGGCTACCCCGTTTGCCACCACAGCTCAGGTACTCACTGAACACATTATAAACACAGCTCATGCTTTGAGAGTGAGATATCTCGCCGCTAAGCTGGTCGTCTGTGGGGACTTCAATCGCCTCGATTTCGTGGACTTCGCCACCGACCAACAAACAACCCTCGACCTTATCATGACTAAACTGATCCAACAGTACTTGCCTCCCAAGCATCTGCTCCCCGTGAGACGCAGCACCCGCTTCTCCATCTTGTGGATCCTCACACCCACCACCTCGTGCCGCCGGGCACCTGTCACCAAGATCCACCGGCCCATGCCTGATTCAGCTATGCTGGAGTTTGTGATATTGGTGACACATCACCCGTGGGTCGAGGTGTTGGAAGTGGAGGACGTTCACACCAAATGGCACAATCACGTCACCACCACCACGGGAGCTTTTCACGGCTAACTACCAGTAAAGAGCGTTACAGTGAACCCATCCGATGGCCAGTAGATGGCGCCCCGTATCAAAAGACTCATAAGTTAATGGAATACAGGACAATAAGGAACACATTAATGCAAGAGATTAAGGCCACTAAGGTGAGATATTACCCAGACAAACTTCACCAGCTTAAACTTGCCAAAAACACACATTGGTACTCCAAGATCAAAGCTTTATGTAGTTTACAAAAGAATCCTTCATCTCTTCCTTGTATTTCACATCTTTCTGCTAGTCTTGCGGCAGAAAAGATCAATGATCACTTTGCCACTCTTTTAAACTTTCCCTATTTCCTCCACTCCTCTCCCTTCCTATCTCCCCCGCTCCCTCCCCACTTCCTAATGTCCAGGTAGTTCATGTATTCAAGAGAATATTCCAATTTAAGCCTCGATTCACCACACCTACTGATCTTCCCATTGAAATTTATAAAGAACTATCTACACCACTTTGGTCAATAATGAATGTATCTCTCTCTCAACACCAAGAGAGGAAGTTGTGGTGTGGGTTAAAGTTTGGAGGACAGCGACGGTGCTGTCATCTGTTAGAAGCGAGTACTTTCATAGAAAACGTTTTCAGGAATAACTTAAGATTTCCCCCATGCTTCCTCCCCACCCCCTAGTATTCCCTGCATTCTCTCGTGGTTATGAACTTATAAGTCAAATAAAACATGTTTATGTATATATATATATATATATATATATATATATATATATATATATATATATATATATATATATATATATATATATATATATATATATATGCCCGCCTCCGCCTGGGCCACACCATACTCCTCAATTGCATCGCCTACGTCTGTCTCGTGACCCCTTCTGCTCTTGGTATAGGACTACCCCTGAGGCCATGGAACATTTCCTGCTTCAATGCCCCCGCTTCCACTCTCAACACAACGCTCCCGGTTCTCTGCCCTGGCCATCATAACACTGGACATGCCCACCCACCCTCTTGGCGGACTCAGGCATCCACCCCTCCTGGCAACCTGCTGTCCTTCGCCTTACTTGTGCCTTCTTGAGGAAGACTGGCCAGCTACCACACCTGTGATACCTGCACAAGACTACCCTAGGGCTTATAAGGATCCATAGATCTTCGTGGCCTCTTTTGGATCCTTATGAGCCCTGGGGTAGTCCTGTGTGGGTATCACAGGCGTGGTAGCTGGCCGGTCTTCCTCAAGAAGGCACAAGTAAGGCGAAGAACAGCAGGTTGCCAGGAGGTGGATGCCTGAGGCCGCCAAGAGGGTGGGCAGGTCGAGTGTTGTGATGGCCAGGGCAGAGAGCCGGGACCATAGTGCAGTATGTTGAGAGTGGAAGTGTGGGCATTGAAGCAGGAAATGTTCCATGGCCTCAGAGGTAGTCCTACACCAAGGGCAGAAGGGGTCATAAGACAGACGTAGGCAGTGAAAGTGAGCACTGAGCTTGGTGTGGCCCAGGCGGAGGTGGGCAATGGCTGATGTACCTTGCGCTCCTTCCCGTGACTGACTGACTGTTTGATAGGGATGGCAGTTTCGGTCCGAGTAGTACTCGGTTTACTCGGTTTTTGGATTTGAGTGAGTAGTACTCGGTTTACTTGGTTTTCATAATTCAATTACATGTTCAATTAATGCGTTGAAAATGTAATACAGGCCTTCAAACTAAAGAGTAAAGATTTTTTTGGGGGTATTTTGTTGGGGAAGAAGGTGGTGCATGCCGCACAACCACCCAGACATCAATGGAATAGTCCAATTCCTACGAACAAGCCTAACAGTGCCAACAGTCCAACACACGGGCTTGGGTGAAGGAAAGAGAGACCTGTACGAGTACACGACGAGTAGGCTTACTCAGTCAGTTCACAGTTGGCAATTAGCCAGTTTCGCAGTTTCCGTTTAGCAGCATTATTTAGCAAGTTGCCAGACGCCAGTGACCACAGTCTTGCGTTACCCGCTGGCAACGAGAGAGAGAGAGAGAGAGAGATGGAGGGTGGAGGTGACGGACAGGATCTCTCTCTCTCTCTCTCTCTCATCAATGGAGAGATTGGAATGAAAGTGAAGGAGCGAAAAGGAGGCAAGTCTATTGGTCGAAGTGGAATAAAACAGGGTCAAGTAATATGCCATGACCTTTAGGAAAGGGAGATGGAGGGAAGGGGGGAGTGAAAGAGATAGAGAGAGGAGAAGGAAGGAGAGAAAGGAATGAGAGGGAAGTGGATGGAGGAGGGGTAAGGAGTTATAGGGAGAAGAGAGGAGGGGTAAAGGCGGCGTCACACTAGCACTTTTTCCGTCGTCTTTTTACTCTTCTGTCAACTCTTTCCGTCGTCTTGAGTCAGACGGAACGCATCGTTTTCGTCTAGCGCCAATTTTTAGTCAAAATAAAAACTATGGTTTCTAATCAACACTTTTATTAAAAAAAAATCTTTTTTTTTTTTTTGTTAAACGGAAGAATGCTATTATCATGACAAGAAATTTAAATGAGTTGATGAATATATATTTGTATAAATATTTTTTTTTCTTCTAGCCTAGCAATGAAAAGTTCCTCAGTAGTTTGTGTACATTTCCAGGGGAGTGCGAATGTGCGACGCTTTTGAATATTTCCAAGGCAACTTCCAAGTAGCTGGTCAAGATAAGCTGTGGACAAAACACACTGACGAATTTCTCATAGAGAGTATTAGAGATTCACCCTTGCTGGGGTGAATGATGAGCCATGTTTGTTTACAATCGACAAGCGCGGCAAAGGCGAAAGCAAGCTTGTGTGTGACGGCCAACGTCTGCAAAAGTTAACAGTCGTCAGAAAATTGACAGAAAAAGAAGACGGAAAAGTGCTAGTGTGACGCCGCCTTAAGGAGTTATAGGGAGAAGAGAGGAGGAGGAGTAAGGAGGTAGAGGCAGGATGGGTGGAGACACGTGACGCTGAGCCCTGCTATGATAAGCTTCTGGCATTCTATATCCATTATACTATTATTTTTCTCTATTTTAGTTTTATCAAGAAAGAAATGATCTGCTAATGTCAACTATAAGTGCATGCACATAATTCACAAATTCTCATATTATAATAACATCGAAAGTCAAGTGAAATATGGTCTCATGATATACAGCCTACCTTGTACTGAAGAAGTTAAAAACCTCAGTTTAACTACACCAAGAGATTAGTTTTCTTGCACGATTCTCTCCCTTATTATATTCTTACTTTTTTTTTTTTCTATCCGCTCAGGTTACGTTAAGTTAGGTTAGTGAAAAGTAATCATTTCGTACTCGGTTAACTCGGTTTCACAGTGTAATCAATACCGAAATACTCGGTTTGCAGAAAGTACTCGGTTCGCCCATCGCTACTGTTTGAATTTTGTAACGACGCTCATCCTCCCCCGCTGATGGACCCCCCCATCCATCACCCCCTTATTACCTGCAACCCACGCGCCATCTGTTAGAAGCTAAGCTCCCTAATCAATTATAGAATCCTTGCTCAACACTTATGCCCTGTGGACTATCCACAGTCATTCAACGACCTCAGGTTAATCGTTATCACACCCATCCCTAACCTAATTTGTGAAGACTTTGTGTTTGACTGGGCTTACAACAAAATTAGTAACTCACTAGACATTCAACATTTGGGCAATATTAAAGCTACTTCCACCTCTCACTACCTTATTAGCTTCCTTGAATTCATTCACAGTCATCTGGACAAACGAAACACCTCTCTGTCCGTTGCTTTTGTGAACTTCAGAAAAGCCTTTGATCTTGTAGATCACACCGTTGTGATCAGTGGATAAAACTGTTGTCATTAACAAGGCCATCAATCAAGGTCTCCCTCCCTACCTGATAGCGAGGCTATCAGATAAAGGGAGGAGACAGGCCGTCCGTTATCAGATGTCCGTCTCTTCATTCCAAAAGCTGACATGTAGAGTCTCTCATGTCAACAAGATGGGTCCATAGTGTTTACTGTTATTGATCAATTACCAACATTCCCCTTCGTTGGGAGTAGGTGGACGACTGCACCGTGAGGGGTGCTTATCAACAATAGAGACCCGAAGTACAAGGAGAAACCACAAGCGTGGACTGAGAAGAACAGGGTGACAATTAACCACAGCCAGATTGTGGTGATGTACGTCTGTACCTCCTCAACGGCAGTGTCCCCTCCCCAGCTCTCTGTGGGCCCCAATCGCCTCCAAGTGATCCGGTTGGCCAAGCTTTTTGGTGTCATGCTTGATGACTAGCTGACCTAGAAGCAGCATGTCACCACCACAGTCAGGTCAAAGGCCTGCAGACTGTACTTGCTGCATAGACTCTAGTCCTTGGGGAAGCCAGTAAACGAGTTTAGGGGGTATACCTCACCTTCATCCTCCCCAAACTCATGTATGACTCCCTAGCATGCTCTTCCTCTCTCAGCTCCATTTAACAGCAGCAGCTAGAAAATGTGTAAAAGAGGGGATGCGGGGTCATCCTTGACCCTACCTAAAACAGCTACGACGACGCCCTGAGTCTGCCCAAACTGTCCACCAGCCACCTTGGAAAAACTTGGGAGGGTCTTGCTGCGTCACCCATGTCTATGCCATCTGCTCCCTCATGACGAACCTCGTCCAGTCCGTGCCACAAAACACCAGAACAAGGTAATGAATGCCTATGAGGGGCCCATCCACGGACCGATACCCTCATAGTGCGATCCCCACCATGGTGCGACCAATAAATCATTGGGCTAGTGCTCTAATCTTAAGCCTCCCCCACCCCTATGTACATTTACAGTATGTATATAATACTACAATTCTAATTAATTGTTTATTATTATTATTATTATCATTATTATTATTATTATTATTATTATTATTATTATTATTACTATTATTGTTATTATTGTTATTATCATTATCATTATTATTATTATTATTATTATTATTATTATTATTATTATTACTATTATTGTTATTGTTGTTATTATCATTATTATTATTATTATTATTATTATTATTATTATTATTATTATTATTATTACTAAACACACACACACACACACACACACACACACACACACACACACACACACACACACACACACAGAGGTACACACATCTCACCTTCCTTCACGCTGTACGACGCATTAAAGCCTCGACAAGATCCTTTGGCATTGGACGCGAATGTCACTACCAATGTATCTCCTGTTGAGGTTAAGACACCTGGCCCTTGGGTACCACAGTACTTCTCTTCTGTTTCTTCTTCATCTCCACTTTCTCTACTACTTGTCCATGATGGTCGAGAAGAGATACTTAGGTAGTCTCCATGACAATCAGCTGATCCAGTAACGTCGAAGTCATGAAATTCTAGGCGTATCTTCTCATGAAGTGGCGCCTGCGGAAGTAAGGTGAGTATTTTGAAACAATTAACTCCATCACCATGACTATTGAAACAGGCTACAGAGCTTATTAGTTGGATTTTCGAGTGCGATTCTTCTTTTGATGATCTTTGCCACTAGAATCGTGAAAAAATTCTTATTACTACATCTAGAGCAACGTAAAAGTAATTTGATTTTGGTTTAGAAGCGTCTCAAAATATGATCTTAAGAAAAAAGGAAGTGTATTTAGTGTTGGTACATAATAATTTTGTAACAATAGATGGCTAGATTGAACATAGTATAAGCGGATTAGAAATATGAAAAGGATGATGTACATAGTCATAGACCATTCTAAATATGGACTACACACTGGCCCTTGTTTTCATATTTCGCGGCTCGACATAGGGGTTCCACATTCCGCGCCAGCGTACATATCAACATCGGACCTTTGAAATACCCTCACGTCGTCATTCGCCATTCCTGAGTGCGCCTCACCCTCAGGAAACTGATTCGAATAATATTAGTTTATAATTGTGCAATCTGGAACTTTTTGTATTTTGAACACTTTTAAGATCTTTGGATATTTCTAAATACTTTCCCTTAATGGTATTTTCTTCGCAAAGGAGTATATACAAAAGTTATTGATTGAGTATACAGTGTTGCAACACGACTCCAGCATAGACCCCTCTAGTAACTCCAGTAACGTCTTTTACACAGCAACATCTTCTAAATCTAATGTCTCCAACATAGACCGGTCTAGGCTTCAGTAATATATCTTGCACAGTAATATCTTCAAAATACTTTTCACTTTTCCTTAATGGTATTTTCTTGGCAAAAGAATATATGTATACAAGAGTTATTGATTAAGTATGCAATGTAGCTACGCGCCTTCAGTATAGACCCCTTTAGTCTCCAGTAATATCTTTTTTCACTACCATACTATAGTTCAATGGACGGGTAATACTTAGCTCATGATGTTCTATAGATGCAGGGAAATATTCAGAATGAGAATAAACCAATAGAACTGGTGTATTATTTCATGCAGCCTAAATGAAACTGAATTCTACCTGGTAGCAACCAGGTGAGTTTACTTAAGGCAAGTTGGTGAATATTCTTTTTTTTAATACAACACAATGTGAAGAAAAAAACAGATGAATCATTAATTGTGATTAACACCCACGGGAATCTAACGGAACGAAGTCCTTCAGCTAGGTCAGGTTAAGTTAGGTAGGCTTTGATTAGTATCCTTGGGGGTCCAGGGCTAGGTTAGGTTAGTTTAGGTAAGGTTTCATTAGTATCCCAGACCCTGGATCTTTAGATCAGGTCAGTTTTAATTAGTATACCTTGCCCCCTGTGGGGTTCGGGGGGGTTAGGTTTGTTTTTATTAGGTAAGGCAAGATTTGATTAGTATTCTGGACTCTGGCTCCTTGGGGGATCCAGGGGCTAAGTTAAGTTGGCTAGCTAGTTTTGATTACTATCCCTAACCCTCTGTGGAATCCAAGGGCTAAGTTAGGTAATGTAAGATCTGATTAGTATTTTGGACTCTGGCCCCCATGGCAGATCCAGGGGTTAGGTGAGGTAAAGTTTGATTAATACCCTAGTCCTGCGGGAGGTCCATGGTCTAGGTTAGGTTAGGCTGGGTTAGGTAAGGTAAAGTTTGATTCATGGTCTCCTATAGGGTCCAATGATTAGGTTAGGTTAGGTTTGATTAGTAGGTATCTTTTGGACCAAGGAATTTTTTTTATTTTTTATGTATGGGAGAGGGTCAGCCAAGGGCAAAAAAAAAAAAAAAGAAAAGATGAAAAACAAGGCCCACTTGAGTTCTGGCTCTCTAAAAAATGAGAAAGCGTCAGCCAAATTTAGGGAGCAAATGCCTCGATACCTCCCTCTTAAAAGAAGACAAGTCGTAGGAATTCGGAAATACAGATGCAGGGAGGGAGTTAAAGAGTTTACCAGTGAAAGGGATGAATGATTGAGATTACTGGTTAACTCTTGCGTTAGACAGTTGGACAGAATAGGGATGAGAGGAAGAAGAAAGCCTTGTGCAGCGAGGCCGCAGGAGGAGGGAAGGCATGCAGTTAGCAAGATCAGTATAACAGTTAATATGAAAATAGCGATAAGAGATAGGAAGAGATGCAACTTTTCGAGGGTGAGAAAGAGGCTGAAGACAGTTAGTCAGAGGAGGGGAGTTGATGAGACGAAAAGCTCTATTAAAACTGTGTGACTGGAACACCCCAAAACACGCGAAGAGTACTCCATACAAGGGCGGATAAGGCCCTTATACAGTGTAAGCAGTTGGATGGGCGAGAAAAACTGGCGGAGACGCCTCAGAACACATAACTTCATAGAAGCTGTATTAGATGAGATGTGAAGTTTCCAGCTAAGATTATGAGCAAAGGACAGATCGAGGATATTCATTGTGGAAGAGGGGAGACAGTTAAGTGTCATTAAAAAAGAGGGGAAAGTTGTCTGCAAGGTTGTGTCGAGTTGATAGATGAAAGAATTGAGTTTTTGAGGTATCAAAAACTACAAGATTTTCTCTGCCCTAATCGGAAATCTTAGAAATATCAGAAGTCAGGCGTTCTGTGGCGTCCCTGCGTGATCTGTCGACTTCCTGAAGGGTTGGTCGTCTCTGAAAGGACGTGGAAAGATGTAGGTGGTATCATCAGCGTAGGAGTGGATAGGGCAAGAAGTTTGGTTAAGAAGGTCATTAATGAATAATAGAAAGAGAGTGGGTAATAGGACAGAACCCTGAGGAACACCACTATTAATAGATTTAGGAGAAGAACAGTGGCCGTCTACCACAGCAGCAATAGAACGGTCGGAAAGGAAACTTGAGATAAAGTTGCAGAGAGAAGGATAGAAGCCGTAGGAGGGCAGTTTTGAAATCAAAGCTTTATGCCAGACTCTATCAAAAGCTTTTGATATGTCTAACGCTACAGCAAAAGTTTCACCGAAATCTCTAAAGAGGATGACCAAGACTCAGTAAGGAAAGCCAGAAGATCACCAGTAGAGCGACCTTGACGGAAGCCATACTGGCGATCAGACAGAAGATTGTGAAGTGACAGATGTTTGAGAATCTTCCTATTCAGGATAGATTAAAAAACTTTAGACAAGCAAGAGATTAAAGCTATAGGACGGTAGTTTGAGGGTTAGAACGGTCACCCTTTTAGGAACAGGCTGAATGTAGGCAAACTTCCAGCAGGAAGGAAAGGTAGAAGTCGATAGACAAAGTTGGAAGAGTTTGGCCAGGCAAGGTGCAAGCACGGAAACACAGCTTTTGAGAACTATAGGAGGAACTCCATCAGGTATATAAGCCTTCCGAGGGTTTAGGCTAGCGAGGGTATGGAAAACATCATTATGAAAAACTTTAACTGTAGACATGAAATAGTCAGAGGGAGGAGGAGAGGAGGACAAGCCCAGAATCGTCCAAGGTGGAGTTGTGAGCAAAGGTTTGAGAGAAGAGTTCAGCTTTAGAGACAGAAGAGATGGCAGTGGTGCCATCAGGATGAAATAAAGGAGGAAAGATGAAGAAGTGAAGTTATTTGAGATGTTTTTTTAGTTTGAGATGCCAGAAGTCACGAGGGAGTTAGAGTTTGAAAGATTTTGACATTTTCTATTTATGAAGGAGTGTTTGGCAAGTTGAAGAACAGACTTAGCATGATTCCGGGCAGAGATATAAAGTGCATGAGATTCAGGAGATGGAAGGCTCAAGTACCTTTTGTGGGCAACCTCTCTATCATGTATAGCACGAGAACAGGCTGAGTTAAACCAAGGTTTAGAAGGTTTAGGTTGAGAAAAGAATGAGGAATGTACGCCTCCATGCCAGACACTATCACCTCTGTTATGCGTTCAGCACAAAGAGATGGGTCTCTGACACGGAAGCAGTAATCATTCCAGGAAAATCAGCATAATACCTCCTCAGGTCCCCCAACTGGCAGAGGCAAAACGCCAGAGGCACCTTCGCTTTGGGGGATCCTGTGGAGGGATTGGAGAAATAGGACAAGATACAGAAATGAGATTGTGATAGGAGAAGCCCAACGGAGATGAAAGGGTGACAGCATAAACAGAAGGATTAGAGGTAAGGAAGAGATCAAGAATGTTGGGCGTGTCCCCCCAAGACGGTCAGGATTACGAGTAGGGTGTTGCACCAGTTGCTCTAGGTCATGGAGGACAGCAAAGTTGAACGCTAGTTCACCAGGATGGTCAGTGAAGGGAGATGAAAGCCGAAGCTGGTGGTGAACATTGAAATCTCCAATGATGGAAATCTCTGCGAAAGAGTAGAGGGACAGAATGTGCTCCACTTTAGAAGTTAAGTAGTCGAAGAATTTACTATAGTCAGAAGAGTTAGGGGAGAGATAAACCAGCCAGCCGTGTCACTATTAACAGTAACGGCAATTCTCAGCGCACCATGAGAGAGTGAGGCCAGATCTACTGGAGTGCCGGTAAATCTTACTAATAGCATATCCTTATGTATTCTTCCTTCATCCATCCCATTGACAACTATCCAGGGAACAAAGTGGGAAGTGGGATTTACAGGTGAACGCAAAATTCAGTGAAATTTTGCCTTCAAGAATAGTAGAAGGTAAAACATTATTTTTTATTTATTTTATTTATTTTTTTCTTACCAAACCTACTGACTAGCCCTAACTAAACTTATTGAACCTTACATGGCCTATTATCAGTAGAATTTTCTTGGCTAACATCTGTAGTAATTATTAAACAGTGAAATTAATGCAGCTACGTATTTGATGTCTTCTACATGAAAAAAATTTGCAGATTATTAGACTGGATGAGGAATGGTGAAGTGTGCAGCATTCACGTATCACTCTGGGTATGGGCCCATTAAGGTAGATCAGCCAAGTAATAAGGCTGGTGGATCTGTTACTCTCAATCTCCCAGTGTTCAAATTTCCCCGGTCTCAAAGGCAAAATATAAGGAATAAATGGAACGCTGCATTGAAACGTAAAGTCACAAACTGGAAGCCAGGCCATGCTGTCGTTTGTGAAGTATATTTCATCATAGAGAACTTTCTGCAGGAGACCTGCAGGAAAATGGAGCATCAACGAAAAATCCTTCAGTCTTTAAATGTTACCCAGACTGAGAAGTTAGTGAACTGAAGGCTATTGACGTACAAAGGCACAGTTGTCTTTTTCAAGTACAATTTGATTGTTTCATTAGTTACGAAAATATGTTCGGTACTGTCAAGCCTAGCCAATAATAAGCGAGGCCAACACTGTCAGGGAAATATTTTTTTACTTTTTTTTCCTCTCCAAGTGTCTCGGAGGTAGTAAATTTACAAAACCTGACATTTTAATAATAAATGTGTCGTTTGTGTTATCCAACCAATAGCATGTATTTTTTTTTTTTTTGGTGTGTGTGTCTGTGTGTGTGTGTGTGTGTGTGTGTGTGTGTGTGTGTGTGTGTGTGTGTGTGTGTGTGTGTGTGTGTGTTATACAATAAAAATGTAGTCTACTGACTGGTTTCTCTTTGGTTTATTCTACAGCTTAAAGGTGTTCAAACTATTATTACTAACAATGACGGTAATTTTTCTAACATTAACACAATATTTACTGGCCATGTTTTGAAAACCCATATTAGCAATGGTAAGCAACATGAATAGCCGATAAGGTCATCGATTCAGGGGGCCCCATGGAAAAAAAGTCACAATTTGGTGAGTAGTCCAGGTTTAGAGTGATCTATGGCACAGTTGATTTATTTATTCATTAATCTTTATTTATTTAATTATTTATTTCTTTATTTATCTTTTACAGTATGAAGACAGATTGTCTGATCCTGACCTAATCGGATGAGAAGGAACATTAAGAAGGTCATGTCATGGTGCGCAGGTGGATGAACATGCTAACGGTGATAAAAGCGGATAATAAAGAATAAAGAAAGTAAGATAAGTTAGTTGTACTATGTGGTGATGTACTAATTAATAGACTGATGATGATGTCAACGATAATCAAAACAAAGAAAAATAAATAAATGAGGAAGAGCTTAGATGAACAAATTAATGATGATAATGTGATAGGAAAGATAAATGAAAAAAAAGGAAAGTGATTGTTGAATAATCAATGAAATGTTATAGTACTTGTGTTGGTGATTAAGGAAAGTTTGGGAGTAAATTTGATAAACTGATATAGAAACACAATACGCAAAGGGATTAACATGCGTAGGGAAGGAATATATAAAGCTAAAAGTTGCTTCGTAATAATGACTGATGGGAAAAAAATAAAATGAATAAGGAAGTCAATGTTTTGAAACTTTTGATTAATTAAAAAAACAATAATGAATACACAGCGACGTAATACATTAAAGGTAGCGACATGATATATACATATAAAGGATACATGTATGGAACACGTTTCGTATGTATGGAAATTTTCATTTATACCACTTTTTTTTCACATATGGTGGATTCAAAGCTTTTCGTCTTATCATTTCGTCTCCTCTAACTGACTCTCTTCGGCCTCTCTCTCATCACCAAAGTTTTGCTATCTTGCCATCCCCAGTGACCTTTTTCAAGCGGTACTCTTCTGATCTTATGCTTCCCTTCCTCCCGCTGCCATATTCTCTATTACTTAATCACTCTTGACTATATGCTTTGGCAACTGACATTCTAGAGAGCTTTTTCTTCAAAATTTTGTTTCCTTGGCCTAATAACCATCTTAGAAAGAAGAAAATAGAAAGATAGATCGACAAGCAAATATTTTGTTTATCATATCATGGGCATTTTTTTTTTTTTTTACAATTTTTTGGGGTTATGGCTAGTGGACCCCTTGCATAAAATAATAACAATAAAAAAAATCAAGCCGAAAAAAAAGTTCACAAGACAATATCAGCATTATGTTGATGTTACCTTCCTTGTGGTCTGAGCGGCTTCCTCACCTGAAGGATCCAGGTGCATGTGGCGTCCTCAGGATAGTGGTCGGGATAGCCTGGAGAAGTAATGACGCCAGTGTGATGCTGTTGAGTATCCACTACGCCGCCACATTCATCTGCACAGATATTCTTATATTTAACGCATGAAGTAGAATGAAAATACCTGAAGAAAAGTCGGTCTCATTGTCACTTCTGGAAAGTTAATGAAAAACAGTTGCTATTAAGTTTATCAACTTTTGTTTATCATTTTGAAACACTCTAGGAGAAAGCAAAACAGAATACCGGAGGATTTAGTGAATTATTTTGAAGAGTTGTAACTTCTAGCTCCGATTTGCTTTGTTACCCACGTGTGTCTGCGTATTGTAAGCAGACTCAGACATTTTTTTTAAACAGATGAATATGCATGCAAAATGACAAACTGACGGAATCAGTTTCTCAATGAGACAATTTTCCCTTCTGTAACAATTTTATTCTTTGGTTTCCTTCATCTATTGTCATTAATATCTAGTGCCTTGATTATGAAAAAGATCTTTCCGTACATACTTGAAATTTTCTGTTATCTTAGTCTTAATTCATATGCTTTCATTCAAATCTCTCCATCCATTTCCAATATATTATTGACTATTAATAATTTATCTATATGATAAATTCAACTTACTGAGTGCAGCAGCAGGAAGTAAGATAGGGGGGAGCAGGACGAAAAGGGCTACCAAAATCTCATGTATCATGATAATACGTGAAGTATAGTGGCAACAGCGACGGTTGTGTCAGGACGGGCAGGGGGCGGATGAGGGGGAGCGAAGTTGGTGTCAAGGCGGAGGCACGATAGGAAAGCGCCAGTTACAAAGTATTAATATGTATGTAATGTATGTAATCAGGAAATTAAGCTGTCCAAGTTAGAGAGAGTGACGGTGTAAGGTGTAAGGAGGATGCGAATGGGTGTGTTGAGATGCAGAGTGTGTGTGTGTGTGTGTGTGTGTGTGTGTGTGTGTGTGTGTGTGTGTGTAATAAGATGAAGGTGTGAAGATTAGCGTTACGGGTTACAAAGGCTCTCAAGTGATGTGCCAGGCGAAAAGTCAGGAAAAGTGAGAGAAAGTGGTAGACATTGACTAGCTGGTGGAATGATGTAGTCCGGCGCTCTCTCCATCTCCCCAACAGCTTAAATACGATCCACGCCACCACCCCGACACATCTGTCCAGCCACTCACACAAGTGCTGTGGTAGGGTAATTAACTTCGACTTCCGTTTTAATAAGAGGTATTAACAAAATTCATATAATTTGTGGTCATAAATGATCACATATCAATAATGTAAGGATGCTACTTGTTACAGAGAGAGAGAGAGAGAGAGAGAGAGAGAGAGAGAGAGAATGTTTTGAGGCTTGTCAATTGATATTAGTTTAGCTTTTGGTTTCTTCAAAGGAAAGCTACACACACACACACACACACACACACACACACACACACACACACACACACACACACTCTCTCTCTCTCTCTCTCTCTCTCTCTCTCTCTCTCTCTCTCTCTCTCTCTATCTATCTATCTATCTATCTATCTATCTATCTATCTATCTATCTATCTATCTATCTATCTATCTATATATATATATATATATATATATATATATATATATATATATATATATATATATATATATATATATATATATATATATATATATATATATATATATATATATATATATATATATATATATATATATATATATATATATATATATATATATATATATATATATATATATATATATATATATATATATATATATATATATATGTTGCGGTTATTTTGCGAAATCGGTGATTTTGCAAAATTCCCGGTCATTTTGCAAATATACCAAAATCGTGGTATGTTTGCAAAATCACCTTAATCGTGTGGTTACTTTGCAAAAAAACACACAAACAGGTTATTTTGCAAAAATGTCAGGTTACTTTTGCAAAATCCCCCATAATTTAGTATGTCACTTTGCAAAATAACAAAATATATAACCACAGCAACTGGCAGTTAGTTCTCAGTCGGGCATTAGTGAAGGTTCTTTCATTCGGTGGTTCACGCTTCTGCTTACAAGGAGTGAAGCTAGGAGTGGTGTTCCTGTGGTCTGGTACTCTACTTATTATCCAGCGATGGATGGAGTGAAGGTGAAATTTGACTCAGTGCTGTCTGAAGCACAGGAAAAAAAGTCCTATAATGCATCGGGTTTAATGAAAAATGTGAATACGAGGAAATTGTTAACCAAATGAAAGAACTTGAAAAACCTGAGGTAAAGAAGACTCAAAAGGATTATCGGCTTCTAAGAAAATACGATGTCATGGAAATATCCGTTGAAGGGACAACAGTGCAAAAACTGGTTAAAAAAGGAACTGTTCTTAGATACGTATGTTCTGAAGATCTGTTTGATGCCATTAAAGCTGCCCATCTTGCAAATGGACATGGAGGGAGGAATATTCTTTCCAAAGCACTGAGTGAAAAATTTGCAAACATAACTATAGATCAAATAAAAGTCTTCCTGCAGTTCTGTGAAGAATGTCAACTGAAAAAGTCCAGTGTCCGGAAGTCTGTGGTTGTCAAGCCAATTCTCTCGAACAGCATGAATTCAAGGTGCCAGGTATGGAAAATGAAGCTCTCTTTATGAAGTAGGATATTCTCTCTTTCTCTTTGTGCCCTGAATGAACTTTATCTAGTCTGTTCAGTAAACCAACAAATATTAGTGGATATTATATATTACAGGTTGACTTGATTGACATGCAGAGTCAGCAAGACGGGGAGTATCGGTTCATTTTGAACTACCAAGATCACCTAACTAAGTTTGTGTGCCTCCGACCTCTGAAGACGAAAACTGCTGAGGAGGTCGCCTACCACCTGGTAGACATATTCTGCGACAAAGGTGCTCCTCATATCCTACAATCTGACAATGGTCGAGAGTTTTGCAATAAGGTATGTTCAGCTGTGATGGGTTGTGGGGCTGGGGAAACTAAGAAGAAAAAATTTAGTATCGTTATTACCTCCGCCTTTGTTAAAGAGTGTCAGATTAGCTCAAAACCCATCAAATACATTAACATTCTGTTTTAAGAACTTTCACTTTACTTAATGCTGCTCGTATTTTTTTCAACAGTTGATTACGGAAGTCCTCGTCCTGTGGCCCGGGTGCAAGTTAGTCCATGGCAAACCACGTCATTCTCAATCTCAAGGTTCTGTAGAAAGGGCTAACAAAGACGTTGAAGCAATACTTGCCTGCTGGCAAAAAAGATTATAACACAACAAAATGGTCTGAGGGACTGCGCTTCGTGCAATGGCAGAAGAACACACGGTTTCACAGAGGAATTGGGAGAACACCCTATGAAGCAATGTTTGGCCAGAAATCTCATCTTGGCGTTACTGCAACGAATTTACCGGAGGACGTAGTGGATGGATTAGAGACGGAGGAGCAGCTCGCTGAAGCATTAGCAGCTGATAACATTCAGGACAGCACAACTTCCATGTGCAAGGACTGTGGAGGTCCTTGCTCTATGGATGATGATATCTGCCATCTCTGTGAACGAAAGCTGGGGATTCAAGCTGAACGAGAAGGAGCTAGAAGAAAGCAACACAGTCAAGCAGAGAAAATGCAGCTGGTGTCAACTATGCGATTCAAGAAAGCGGAGGTCGGTGACAGTGTAATGGTTCCGATCCCCTCTTGTTGATCGTGGGCGCGCAGAATTCCCTAATGCGAAGGCTGTTGTACTTCAAGTGGATGACAGTGGGACATGCAAACTTGGAACGAGGCACGGGATTTTGAAACAACTTTACTCGAGAAATCAGTTCACTCCTTGTGAGCAGCAGTTCCTGTCAATTGATGATGTGCCCCAGGAAAAAAGAGATAAGCTTACGTGAAGTAGCAAATGCAGATTCTGTGGGCCATGGACAAGGATTTATAAAGTGTACCTGCTCTATGTCTTGTAATAACAACAGATGTAAGTGTTTTAAAAAAGAATGTCTGCAACAGCCGATGCAAATGTGGTTCTTCATGTAAAAACAAGTAAACTTTAATAATTCTAAATTGCTTCTTTATCTTTGTATTAAAATTTGTTTATTCTTCTATAGTAATGTCAACTATTTTGGTAAAGTACTTGAATACTTGATATAAAACAATATTTATTTATTGAAATAAAATAGAAATGGTCAACGTCTACACTTTTTCATCCAAAATGAAAGAACCTTTACTGATGCCCGACTGAGAACTAACTGCCAGTTGCTGTGGTTATATATTTTGTTATTTTGCAAAGTGACATCCTAAGTTATGGGGGATTTTGCAAAACACCCGGTTATCATGTTTTTTTGCAAAGTAACCTGACATTTTTGCAAAATAACCTTTTGTGTGTTTTTGCAAAGTAACCACACGATTAAGGTGATTTTGCAAACATACCATGATTTTGGTATGTTTGCAATGATGTTTGCAAAATCTGTTTTATATTACTACTTTTTAATGATTCTTACCGATGTAATTTTGAATTCAACTTCATATTATGTAGAATGTGAAATAAAATCACCGATTTCGCAAAATAACCGCAACATATATATATAAATTTTTACATCTTAGCATTAGATCACATCACAAAAATTTTGTCTTAATTATTTTATTTACACTGATAATCTAGACTTCCAGATGTAATTGCTCTCACTGAAATATGGCTACAAGATTCCATTAAACACCTCTATCCACTGGATGGATACGCTCCAGTTCATTTAGTCAGAACCAACAGAGAACATGGGGGTATTAGCATTTATACTAGAGATATGATACATGTTGAGATTCTTAACCAATTTTGTTTCATTAATGAAAATATTGAATTGTGTACATCTAAACTAAAAACTGATAATTATGATTATGCTGTTTCTATTATCTGTCGGTCACACAGTAAACATATTGTTGTAATTAAATTTATTAACACCCTAAATGAAATACTAAGTAATGAAATTTTCAGGCATAGGTTCATAAGAACATAAGAACACAAGAAAAGAGAGAAACTGCAAGAGGCCGCCAGGCCATCTATTATTCCCATCCATGAACTTATCTAATCTTCTTTTAAAGCTCCCTATTGACTCAGCTCTGACTACATGACCACTACATCAACCACTCTGATTGAAAACCAGTTTCTTCCCATTTCTTTCCTAAACCTGAATTTTTCAAGTTTAAACCCATTATTTCAGTTTCTGTCCCAGCTACTGATCCTAAGAACTACACTTATGTCTCCTCTTAACCTACGTCTCTCTAAAGAATACAGATTGAGTTTTTTCAGTCTCTCTTCATAGGGAATATCCTTCATTCCCTGTATCTTTTTAGTCATCCTCCTTTGCACTGACTCCAACAGAGCTATAGCGTTCCTAAAATGTGAGGACCAGAATTGTACCACATAGTCAAGATGTGGCCTGACCAGCGCTGAGTATAATGTTAGTATTACTTCAGGACTCCTGCTTTTAACACTTTTAAAAATGAATCCCAATACTATATTCGCCTTATTCCTGGCCTCAATATATTGCTTCCTTGTACCGAGATTGGAGCTATGACTTCTAAATCTTTTTCATACTTGGAATTTCCTAGTGCCACGTTATCTATCATGTACTTATTGCTTGGATTATCTCTACCTACGCTCAGTACCCTGCACTTGTTAATATTGAACTGCATTTGCCATCTATCTGTCCATTCTTTCATCCTATCCAAGTCTGCCTGCAAGGCCGACATCCGAATCAGACCTAATTAATCTACCTATCTTTGTGTCATCTGCAAAGTTACTAATGTCACTATTAATTCCACTATCCAAGTCGTTGATATATATTAGAAATAATAATGGCCCTAAAACTGAACCCTGTGGCACCCCGCTATCTACTTCTCCCCACTCGGAATTAGATCCATTAATTACTACCCTCTGTCGCTTTGATCCAGCCTAATATTTTACCCTCTATACCGAGTGCTTTAGCCTTTTTTTAAAAAGCCTTTGGTGAGATACCTTGTCAAAGACTTTACTGAAATCTAAGTATATATTATCATAATTATCACTCTTATCTGCCGAGGCGTCTCATAAACCTTACTATAAAAGCTCAACAAGTTTGTAAGACACGACTTTTCCCTTCGTAAATTCATGTTGTGCTTGATATATCAAGCAGTGTTTGTCTAGAAGTTCCCTAATGTTTTTCGCTATTATTGATTGCATTAGTTTACCCACAGGCCTGTAATTAGTCTACGTTTGGATTTTATCTCCATTCTTAAATATGGGAACCACATTAGCTTCCCTCCACATTATCGGTACCTCACCTGACTCCAGTGACATCCTAAAAAGTACCGCTAAAGGCTCGCTGAAGACTTCCTTGCATTCCTTTAGAACCCTTAGATATACTTCATCAAGTCCTGGTGACTTGAATTTCTTTAGTTTATGTATCTCCTGTTCTACCATCACTTTAGTTATATGAATATCTGTCAACTTTTCACTATCCTCTGTCCTAAATATCTGTTCGCTATCTGAGATTCCCTGTGTTTTCTCCTAGGTGAAGACAGTTAAAAAATACTCGTTCAAAATTCTACTAATCTCTTCAGCGGAACTAACCATCTCCCCATTTTCTGTCCTTAAGGGACATATTTCATCTCTGCTCTTCGTCTTGTATAACTGAAAAAATCCCTTGGGATCCGTCTTTGCTTGGCTGGCTACCTTCAACTCATATTCACTTTTAGCCTTCCTCGTTAACCTCTTAACTGTTCTTACTAATTTATGGTAAAATGGTCTTTAAAGCCTGATCTCCAGCCTTTAGCATCTTATATATATTCCTTTTATGCATTATGCTTCGCTTTAATCTGCCTGTCATCTGCTTAAGGTCGTTGCTTCGTGACTTTATTGTTTTATATGGAGTGTTAGCTATCTGACCCTCATGTATTTTGTATTTAGGAAGTCGGTATAAATCTCACCAACCCTCAGCTAATCGGGATTCCTACTATGTTTTAATCCAGCTCCTCCTTCCGCCTCACTCTCTCTCTGTCCCGCTCCGACTTCGCACCTCACTCCACTTCTCGGCACCTCCTTCCTTCTACCTGACTATCTGTCTTCCCCTTGCCAAGCGACTCCATGTAAATACTCCTTTAACCACTCGAAATTAGCCTTCCTGAAGTCAGGTACTTTCCTTTTGTTCAATTTCTAAAAGTTTCATGCCATTTCAATGTATACCGTATTTCTTTGTGATCACTGTTACCTAGCTGGCCATCAACTTCCACCTGCGTAACTGCCTCCTCCCTGTTTGTCAGAATTAAATCTAGAATATTATTTCCCCGTGTGGGTTCTAAAATGGCTTGCTTTGAAAAATTATCCTGTATGACCTTAAGAAACTCATCTGCTTCCCTGTTACCCACCATCAAGTTCCAATCAACATTCCTATAGTTAAAATCCTCTACCACACACACCTTGCTGTACCTGGCTGCTCTATTTATTTCCTCCCGTAGGGAAGAGTTTATTTGGTCAGAAGCATTTGGTGGCCTGTACACTAAACCCATTACTTCTGATTAAGACCCGTCCTTAATATCTACGCATTTAGACTCTGTTTTGTTGTCTGTCTTAATTCTGCTCTTTATGCAACATTGCAGTGTGTCCTTGACGTGCAAGACAACACCTCCTCCTCTTCTGTTTCCCTGTCCTTATGAAAGAGTATATAACCATCAATTTTCACCTGATCAAATACCTTCCCTGACATATCTAACCAGGTTTCTGTTAATGTAATTATATCAAAAATTTCAACACAAGCTGCTCCTCTCAGCAAATCTATCTTATTTAAAATACTCCTACAGTTCGTATAATACACATTTAAACTATTCTTCACATTTACTAAGATTTGGCTATTCTTTCATCCCTACGGATCACCGAAGTCCCTTCCCTCTCCTGACTACCGAAAAAATGCGCCGCAGTGCATTAAGGTCGCCTTCAAGTGTTCCAGCCAAACCACGAACACCTTGGCGCGATGAATGCAAACCATCCCTGGCATACAAGGTGTCTTTGCGGTAAAAGAGGTCCCAGTTATCGATGAACTCCCATCCATTGCTCTTACAATGATCTGCAAGTCTGCAATTTATTGCAATAGCCCTGGACAGATCTGCCTCTCCTTCCACACCTTGTCATCTCCTGCCTTCTCCCCCTCCTCCTCCACTCCCTCCAACATAGAGAAGGAGTTCGTCGTCTCCACGCGGTGAAGCGCTCTGAGGACTTTCCTCCTCCTCGCACCCCTTCACCACTGCTCATGGCCCTGCGTCTCATTACTTGTTCAGGAGACTGCAGAAACCACCACTCCCTCAAGCGCTGAGTTTTCACGACAGAATTCAGCCTGCAGGTCAGAGATTCGGCATTGAAACTCCTCCCTCACCTCCGAGATCCTTCGATAGAACTCAGCCTCCACCTCTGAGACCTTCATAACGAAGGCCACGAAAATAGAAGACCTAACACACCCAGCTGAAACAGTAGGGGAAGCAAGCCTGTTGTATTCACTCGATAGATAGCAAGCTCTTTGTACTCTCTGTTCTTATCGATTTCATTAAGGTCTTTGATACAGATAACTATATCATCCTTTTGAATAAAATGTATCACTATGGTATCCATGGACCAATACAGTCATGGTTTAAAAACGTTTCATTAAATAGTCATTAACAAACTGTATTCAATGTTGAAAAGTCATCAATTACCCGTGTATCTATTGGTGTTCCACAGGCTAGTGTCTTCCGACCTATGTTATCTATGTCATGATATATCACATTGATTATTTCAAAAATCTAAAACATTATTCCTTGCAGATGACAGTGTATCTAACA